>NC_092093.1:65977713-66277713 GCF_045679555.1 Salvelinus alpinus
AGTTACTGCTGTAGTACTTCCTTGGTTTGGGACAGAAGCACCAGATCATCAGCAAACAGTAGATATTTGACTTCAGATTCTAGTAGGGTGTGGCCGGGTACTGCAGACTGTTCTAGTGCCTCACCAATTCGTTGATATATATGTTGAAGAAGGTGGGGCTTAAGCTGCATCCCTGTCTCACTCAATGGCCCTGTGGAAAGAAATGTGTGTGTTTTTTGCCAATTTTAACCACGGACTTGTTGTTTGTGTACATGGATTTTATAATGTCATATGTTTTTCCCCCAGCACCACTTTCCAATAATTTGTATAGCAGACCTTTATGCCAAATTGAGTCAATAGCTTTTTTTAAGTCAACAAACATGAGAAGACTTTGCTTTTGTTTTGTTTTGTTTGTTTGTCAAATAGGGTGTGCAGGGTGAATACGTGGTCTGTCATACGGTAATTTGGAAAAAGCCAATTTGGCATTTGCTCAGTAAATTGTTTTCACTGAGGAAATGTAATAATCTGCTGTTAATGAAAATGCAGAGGTATAGCCAATTGGAATTTGTGGTCTGTATATTTTATGTATGATACCATCATGACACCACAGGCCTTTTTGGGTTCAAGGGTTTGTATTTTGTCCTGTAGTTCATTCAGCAAACATCTCTGTTTTAGATAGATAACTCTTCATGTTGTTGTTTGTTTAGTGTGTTCCAATTTTCCCAGAAGTGGTTAGATTGTATGGATGATTCAATTACAGTTGAAGTCGGAAGTTTACATACACTTAGGTTGTGTCACGGCTGTTGAAGGAGGAAGACCAAGGTGCAGCGTGGTGAGCGTACATTTTCCTTTATTGAATAAAAATGACGCCATGGATCATCACTGGAGGCTTCTTGCCATAGATCATCACTGGAGCCTTCTTGCCATGGATCATCATTGGAGGCTTCGTGCCATGGCTCATCACTGGAGGCTTCGTGCCATGGATCATCACTGGAGGCTTCTTGCCATGGATCATCACTGGAGGCTTCTTGCCATGGATCATCACTGGAGGCTTCTTGCCATAGATCATCACTGGAGCCTTCTTGCCATGGATCATCATTGGAGGCTTCGTGCCATGGCTCATCACTGGAGGCTTCGTGCCATGGATCATCACTGGAGGCTTCTTGCCATGGCTCATCACTGGAGGCTTCGTGCCATGGATCATCACTGGAGGCTTCTTGCCATGGATCATCACTGGAGGCTTCTTGCCATGGATCATCATTGGAGGCTTCGTGCCATGGCTCATCACTGGAGGCTTCGTGCCATGACTCCTCACTGGAGGCTTCGTGCCATGGATCATCACTGGAGGCTTCTTGCCATGGATCATCACTGGAGGCTTCGTGCCATGGATCATCACTGGAGACTTCGTGCCATGGATCATCACTGGAGGCTTCGTGCCATGGATCATCACTGGAGGCGTCGTGCCATGGATCATCACTGGAGGCTTCTTGCCATGGATCATCACTGGAGGCTTCGTGCCATGGATCATCACTGGAGGGAGGAGACGTATGGCCATTCTGGTACGTTGAGCTGCCACAGGGCTCACCAGGCTGGGGAGACATACGGGAGGATTAGTTCTGGGCGCAGGCACAGGACTCACCAGGCTGGAGAGACATACAGGAGGCCCTGTCCTTGGCCGAGGCACCGGATACACTGGGCCGTGGAGGCACACTGTAGGTCTGGAGAGCAGGGCTGGCACAACCCGTTCTGGCTGGATGCTCACCCTAGCCCGGCAGATGCGGGGAGCTGGAATGTAGCGCACCGGGCTAAGAACTCGAACTGGAGACACCGTGCGCTCCACCGCATAACATGGTGCCTGACCAGTACGACGCTCGCCACGGTTAGCACGGGGAGTTGGCTCAGGTCTCCAACCTGACCCATTTTTGGGGGGGGGGCTGCCTCTCTGGCTTCCTTGCCAGCCGTGTTCGCTCATAACCCTAACCCTACCTTCAAACTCAGTGCCTCTTTGCTTGGCATCATGGGAAAATCAAAAGAAATCAGCCAAGACCTCAGAAAAAAACGTGTAGACTTCCACAAGTCTGGTTCATCCTTGGGAGCAATTTCCAAACGCCTGAAGGTACCATGTTCATCTGTACAAACAATAGTACGCAAGTACAAACACCATGGGACCACGCAGCCATCATACCTCTCAGGAAGGAGACACGTTCTGTCTCCTAGAGATGAATGTACTTTGGTGCGAAAAGTGCAAATCAATCCCAGAACAACAGCAAAGGACCTTGTGAAGATGCTGGAGGAAACAGGTACAAAAGTATCTATATCCACAGTAAAACAAGTCCTATATCGACATAACCTGAAAGGCCGCTCAGCAGGGAAGAAACCACTGCTCCAAAACCGCCATAAAAAAGCCAGACTACGGTTTGCAACTGCACATGGGGACAAAGATCGTACTTTTTGGAGAAATGTCCTCTGGTCTGATGAAACAAAAATAGAACTGTTTGGCCATAATGACCATCGTTATGTTTGGAGGAAAAAGGGGGAGGCTTGCAAGCCGAAGAACATCCCAACTGTGAAGCACGGGGGTGGCAGCATCATGTTGTGGCGGTGCTTTGCTGCAGGAGGGACTGGTGCACTTCACAAAATAGATTACATCAGTCAGGAAGTTAAAGCTTGGTCGCAAATGGGTCTTCCAAATGGACAATGACCCCAAGCATACTTCCAAAGTTGTGGCAAAATGGCTTAAGGACAACAAAGTCAAGGTATTGGAGTGGCCATCACAAAGCCCTGACCTCAACCCTATATAAAATGTGTGGGCAGAACTGAAAAAGCGTGTACGAGCAAGGAGGCCTACAAATCTGACTCAGTTACACCAGCTCTGTCAGGAGGAATGGGCCAAAATTCACCCCACTTCTTGTGGGAAGCTTGTGGAAGGCTACCCGAAACATTTGACCCAAGTTAAACAATTTAAAGGCAATGCTACCAAATACTAATTGAGTGTATGTAAACTTCTGACCCACTGGGAATGTGATGAAAGAAAGAAAAGCAGAAATAAATTATTCTCTACTATTATTCTGACATTTCACACTCTTAAAATAAAGTGGTGATCCTAACTGACCTAAGACAGGGAAATTTTACTAGGATTAAATGTCAGGAATTGTGAAAAACTGAGTTTAAATGTATTTGGCTAAGGTGTATGTAAACTTCCGACTTCAACTGTACATACAGTACCTTCAGAAAGTATTCAGATCCCTTGACTTTTTCCACATTTTGTTACGTTACAGCCCTATTCTAACATTATTAACCCTAGGATCCATATGCTGGTCAGAACGACCTGGCCTAATGTTTTTTTTGCTGTATTGACCCCAACCCCCCCCCCCCAATGTCATCATCTAATATTCCAGGAATTCATTACACAATGTGTCTTTAATGTTCTAACATCCTATTTTTGTTTTTTAATTTCTTATTTTTTTAAGTAAAAATTATTTTTGCATCACTACCCCAAGTTTTCATATGTGGGTCAAATATGACCCTTATATATTTCCTATGGAATTCACCGAATTGCACTCGTCAAATTGACCTTTCTTTTTGCTACAACAATAAAATCTAAGTAAATAATAAAATATGTATTAAATATCTTGTTTTTAATGTTCATTAATCACCTTTTTCATTTCTCCTTTTTAACTCATTGAGTAAAAGGAGTTTCATAAGGAGGCGCATAAGAATGCTGCCAGATATACAACCAAAATGATTTTACAGATGCTGAATGAGGAAGCCATTGGTGCCGCTGACTCAGAATCTGAGGTATCCAATTCAGATGACACAGACTATGTGCCTGTAGGTCAAGTTGGAGTTGTGGATGCACCTGGTAGTCCAGCTGTCCAAGATGATTCTACAGATGGGGAGGACGACTCCTCTGAGGAGAGTGAAAACCATTAAAAAGGGGTCTTATTGGAGTGCCCCTTTTGCGACAGCGTGGAGACAAAGAGGGACTAAAGGCCTTTATTGGCATGGTGAAAAGGTGGGCTGTCTCCACACGGGAGCGATTTTTGGATCCACTGCAGAATCCAATGTATAAGGCCACCATGTCGGTCGGAAGATGTGAGGATATCCGTCGCTACCTGAGGCTTGATGACAAGAGAACCAGAGTATTCAGAGAGGCAACGGACCACCTGGCAGCCTTCCGGTATGTGTGGGACCTTTTCCTAGCAAACTGTAGAGGAAGGTTCATCCCCGGCAACTGCGTCACAGTGGATGAACAGTTTTCCTGCAGACGAGACGCCTGGCATTCCATCCAAAGAGTTTAATCTTGGGTTCATCAAACCAGAGACTCTTGTTTCTCATGGACTGAGAGTCCTTTAGGTGCCTTTTGGCAAACTCCAAGCGGGCTGTCATGTGCCTTTTGCTGAGGAGTGGCTTCCTTCTGGCCACTCTACCATAAAGGCCTGGTTGTTGGAGTGCTGCAGAGATGGTTGTCCTTCTGGAAGGTTCTCCCATCTCCACAGAAGAACTGAGGCAATGGAAAATATGGGGTGATGAAAGAGAGCCACCACCACTCAGATCAGCCAGGGCCAGAAGAGGAAGAGGTGCCAGCTCTGCCCAAGCTCAAAGGATAGAAAAGTCAGCTGCTGGTGTTCTCAGTGCAACACACCCGTCAGCAAAGAGCACAGTCACATGCTTGTGGTTTATAACAAATCCATGGACTAACATAAGTCAGCATCACACACATACACTTTGTTCCTTTTAGTGTTCATGTTTTCTAAATTCACAATTGTTAGTGTTGTCGTTTATATTGATGACGAACTTTGTATTTTTAAATAAATATTTAGAAATATTATAAAACATGCTTAAGGTGGTTTTATTTTGTTCTTCACACTAAAAGGTTGAACGTGAAACCTTGATTGTAAGATTGATTGTAATACAAATATTCTAATATTTTCAATAGCCGTTACGAATTTTCATAATATGTTATCATGGAAATGTGCTGGACTACCAGAAATCCTCAGCAATCAACACACAATACCCCATAACAACGAAGTGAAAAAGGTTTTTTAGACATTTCTGCAAATTTATAAAAAAACAAAAAACAGAAATACAGTAATCCCTCGTTTATCGCGGGGGTTACGTTCCGAAAATGACCCGCGATAAGTGAAATCCGCGAAATAGAAAACTTTTTTTTTTTTTACAATTAGCAACTATTACATGTATACAAATACAGTGACTCACGTGTAGGCCGTTTCACTGCTCTTCAGACTGGGCCGCTGCATCCTGACTGCGCTCTGCAGTGTTCTCTTCTTCTGAAGCCCGCGGTGCAGGTGTGTTTGTTCGGGAGAAGAACATAGTGATAGGCAGCTGTTGTCGCTCTTTTTTCTTCTTTGCAAAAAGATCCTTGTACACCGACATGCCACCATCGATTACGTTGGAGAACTGTAATGAACGGCTCATCAAAGGGTCCCATTCCTCAGCTACTCGCTTAAGTTCAGTGGCCATTCGCACCATGGTTGCTAAGCGACCAAGCGTTAGTCCTTCCTTCCTTCCTGGCCAACTTAATGTAAATTTGCCAAGCTGTTTTATGTACGTACACATAACTGCACGAGACGACAAAATGATAGCACAATTCGTAGCATGTTTTGATACAAGAAGCGGGAGTGAGTTTTTAGCGAATCAGAATGCAGAGCACAATGCACCAAAAAAAAAAAAAAAATGCATTATGAAAATCCGCGAAATAGCGAATCCGCGATAAGTGAACCGCGAAGTGGCGAGGGATCACTGTACCTTATTTACATAATTATTCAGAACATTTGCAATGAGACTCAAAATTGAGCCCAGGTGCAACCTGTTTCCATTGATCACCTTTGAGATGTTTCTAAAACTTGATTAGAGTCCACCTGTGGTTAATTCAATTGATTGGACATGATTTGGAAAGGCACACACCTGTCTATGTAAGGTCCCACAGTTGACAGTGCATGTCAGAGCAAAAACCAAGCCATCAGGTCAAAGGAATTGTCCGTAGAGCTCCGAGACAGGATTGTGTCGAGGCACAGAACTGGGGAAGGGTACCAAAACATGTCTGCAGCATTGAAGGTCCCCAAGAACACAGTGGCCTCCATCATTCTGAAATGGAAGAAGTTTGGAACCACCAAGACTCTCCCTAGAGCTGGCCGCCCATCCAAACTGAGCAATCAGGGGAGAAGGGCCTTGATCAGGGAGTTGACCAAGTACACGATGGTCACTCTGACAGAGCTCCAGAGTTCCTCTGTGGAGATGGGAATACCTTCCAGAAGGACAACCATCTATGCAGCACGCTACCAATCAGGCCTTTATAGTAGAGTGGCCAGACGGAAGCCACTCCTCAGTAAAAGGCACATGACAGCCCGTTTTCAGTTTGCCAAAAGGCACCTAAAGACTCTCAGACCATGAGAAACAAGATTCTCTGGTCTCATGAAATCAAGATTGAACTCTTTGGCCTGAATGCCAAACGTCATGTCTGGAGGAAACTTGGCACCATCCCTACGGTGAAGCATGGTGGTGGCAGTATCATGCTGTAGGGATGTTTTTCAGTGGCAGGGACTGAGAGACTAGTCAGGATCGAGAGAAAGATGAACAGAGCAAAGTACCAAGAGATCCCGCCCCCGAGCGATCAGGACTATAGACTGGGACGAAGGTTGACCTTCCAACAGGACAACAACTCTAAGCACACAGTCAAGACAACGCAGGAGTGGCTTCGGGACAAGTCTCTGAATGTCCTTGAGTGGCCCAGCCAGAGTGGCCCAGCCAGAGCCCGGACCTGAACCCGATTGAACATCTCTGGAGAGATGTTCAATTCAGTCCTCAGATAATCGCATGGTGTGCTTTTGCCTTTTGAAAATCTGACACAGTGCCTGGATTAACAAGAAGTTAAGCTTTATTTTGATGTATTACACTTGTATTTATATGAATGTTAAATATTTATATTTCTGTAGTTTGAATTTGGCGCTCTGCAATTTCACCGGATGTTGTCAAATCTATCCCGCTAACGGGATTCGAGCGTTAAGGGATCCCTAAGAGGTTTTAAGAGTATCTGCAGAGAAGAATGGGAGGAACTCCCCAAATACAGGTTTGCCAAGCTTGTAGCATCATACCCAAGAAGACTCGAGGCTGTAATCGCTGCCAAAGGGGCTTCAACAAAGTACTGAGTAAAGGGTCTGAATGCTTATGTAAATGTGATATTTCAGTTCATTTTTTTATTTTATAAATTTGCCAAAATGTATGTGTTATTTCATAGTTTTGATGGCTTCGCTATTATTCTATAATGTAGAAAATTGTAAAAAATAAAATAAAAAATAACCTTGAATGAGTAGGTGTTCTAAAATTTTGGACCGGTAGTGTACGTACATTTCAATATCAGTGTCTGTACAGTATGTCTGTGTGTATACATTCTCACTACAGCATGAACCATCAGAATCGTCCATAGCTGTTCGATTCCCTCTCAGACTGCTCTATCTTCATCTTAATGTTGTCCTGACGTTGAGCTGTTCTTGTATTACGCCCATCAGCCTACTACTATAGTAAAGGCAGCACAGGCTTTTGCCAAGCCAGGTGAGAGGGTGGTGGGTGTACTCTGTTGTAGATTTCTGTAAGTGAGATAAATGAGTAGTCTAGTCTAGTACCTTCAGGGGTGTTTCTAAGATTTGAGGACATTGGGGCCTTAGATCCTAGTGGGGGGGGGGGTCTGTAGGGATTCTCGCCGGAAGAAGAACATTTTAATTTGAACAGCTAAATGCATCGATCTAGTACACTTTGAGATGAACATTGAGAGATAAGATCAAATAAATATATGTGTGTGTGTGTGTGTGCGCGCCTCTGTGTGAGTATGTGTGTGAGCAGTCCACAAACTCACTCATTAATATCCCGGGCTAAGGTTAAACAGTCAAGCCCGGATGTACAAAGGCAAATTCCACCATACGTATAGCCAGGTTTATTCCTGCCTGATAAGTGGTAGGTCTACAATTCAACTGTCACTCTCTTTAAACAACTTTTTCTCTAAGTGGTTGAATATGGTTTGTCATTCCAGTTACTTAGTAGAAATAATATTATTCTGTTACACGCCATTCAGAAAGACTGTAGAAAAGTGTGTACAACTTGGACAGTGTTCAGCATGTAGATCTCAAGCAAGAACACCACCCCTCTGAAATAGGCTGCGTTCACACAGGCAGCCCAATTTGGATATTTTTTCCACTAATTGGTCTTTTGACCAGTCACATCAGATCTTTTTCCGAGCTGATTTGATTGGGAAAAAGACCAATTAGTTTAAAAAAAAATCAGAATTGAGCTGCCTGTCTAAAATCAGCCATAGAAGATAGGAAAATAACCCTTTCCAAAATGCAAGAGTGCATTCAGCTATTACAAAAATGTACATCACATTGTTACAAATAATTCTAACAGATTATACTGTAATAATACAATGCCCTCTAATAAAATGCCATAGGCTACTACATATTTATACAATACCTTTAATAATATGTACTACAAAATTAAATCCAATGCCATATAACATAGGCTGCATATACACAGGCAAGCCAATTCTGATCTTTTACTCAATAATTGGTCTTTTGACAAATCAGATCAGTTTTTTGCCACTAACTGGCAAAATAACCAAATTGGGCTGCCTGTGTAAACACAGCCTAAGGGCTCAATTCAATTCGTAGCGCAGAAGATCTGCATTGTAGCGCAGTTGAAATTTAAAGGTAATTTCTGATTGAGCCGACATGCTCAAGCGTTTACTGTGAAGGCAGTCTCTGCGAATGCAGAAAATTTGCCTTTAAAGGTGAATCGCGCTGTAACGCTTGATCTTGAGCCCTTAGGCTGCGTTTACACAGACAGCTCAGTTCTGATAATTTTTTCCCACTAAATGGTATTTTGGCAAATCAGATCATCTCTTTTGCTAGTAACTGTAAATGCAGACTTAATGTCTGAAAAGGGAGAAACTGTCACGCCCTGACCTTAGAGATCCTTTTTATGTCTCTATTTTGGTTTGGTCAGGGCGTGAGTTGGGGTGGGCATTCTATGTTTTGTGTTTCTATGATTTCCTATTTCTATGTTTTGGCCGGGTATGGTTCTCAATCAGGGACAGCTGTCTATCGTTGTCTCTGATTGAGAACCATACTTAGGTAGCTCTTTTTTCCACCTGTGTTTGTGGCAAGTTGACTTGTTTAAGGCACATAGCCTTTGAGCTTCACGGTTTGTTTGTTGTGTTTATGGTTTTGTTCGGCGTCTTGGTTAATAAAGGAACATGTACGCTCACCACGCTGCACCTTAGTCCTCTTTTTTCAACAGCCGTGACAGAAACAGAAAGGATGTATTTTCTGAGTTTTGAAACAGGACAATTCCGTCTACACCGGGCTCGGCCCAAAACGTGGCCACTATGTGGGGAACAGGATTTGAGACATGAGTCACAACCATTGTCTTTATTCAGTCCTCAACAAATCGATTTTTCGGTCTGTTTTCTCATATACAACTACAGTAACACACACACATATACACACACACATACATACACAGCTGAAGTCGGAAGTTTACATACACCTTAGCCAAATACATTTAAACTCCGTTTTCACAATTCCTGACATTTAATCCTAGTAAAAAATTCCCTGTCTTAGGTCAGTTAGGATCACCACTTTATTTTAAGAATGTGACATGTCAGAATAATAGTAGAGAATTATTTCTTTCAGCTTTTATTGCTTTCATCACATTCCCAGTGGGTCAGAAATGTACATACACTCAATTAGTATTTGGTAGCATTGCCTTTAGATTTTTTGTTTAACTTGGGTCAAACATTTCAGGTAGCCTTCCACAAGCTTCCCACAGTAAGTTGGGTGAATTTTGGCCCATTCCTCCTGACAGAGCTGGTGTAACTCAGTCAGGTTTGTAGGCCTCCTTGCTCGCACACACTTTTTCAGTTCTGCCCACAAATTTTCTATAGGATTGAGGTCAGGGCTTTGTGATTGCCACTCCAATACCTTGACTTTGTTGTCCTTAAGGAATTTTGCCACAACTTTGGAAGTATGCTTGGGGTCATTGTCCATTTGGAAGACCCATTTAGCTTTAACTTCCTGACTGATGTCTTGAGATGTTGCTTCAATATATCCACATAATTTTCATTCCTCATGATGCCATCTATTTTGTGAAGTGCACCAGTCCCTCCTGCAGCAAAGCACTCCTACAACATGATGCTGCCACCACCGTGCTTCACGGTTGGGATGGTGTTCTTCAACTTGCAAGCATCCCCCTTTTTCCTCCAAGCATAACGATGGTCATTATGGCCAAACAGTTACCTTTCAGGTAATAGTCCATATAGGACTTGTTTTACTGTGGATATAGATACTTTTGTACCCGTTTCCTTCAGCATCTTCACAAGGTCCTTTGCTGTTGTTCTGGGATTGATTTGCACCTTTCGCACCAAAGTACGTTCATCTCTAGGAGACAGAACACGTCTCCTTCCTGAGCGGTATGATGGTTGCATGGTCCCATGGTGTTTATACTTGCGTACTATTGTTTGTACAGATGAATGTGGTACCTTCAGGCATTTGGAAATTGCTCCCAAGGATGAACCAGACTTGAGGAGGTCTACAATTTCTTTTATGAGGTTTTGGCTGATTTATTTTGATTTTTGCATGATGTCAAGCAAGGGGGCACTCAGTTTGAAAGTAGGCCTTGAAATATATCCACAGGTAAACCTCCAATTGACTCAAATTATGTCAATTAGCCTATCAGAAGCTTCTAAAGCCATGGCATTTTCTGGAATTTCCCAAGCTGTTTAAAGGCAGAGTCAACTTAGTGTATGTAAACCTCTGACCCACTGGAATTGTGATACAGTGAATTACAAGTGAAATTATCTGTCTGTAAACAACTGCTGTAAAAAATAATTGTGTCATGCACAAAGTAGATGTCCTAACCGACTTGCCAAAACTCTAGTTTGTTAACAAGAAATTTGTGGAGTGGTTGAAAAACAAGTTTTAATGACTCCAACCTAAGTGTATGTAAATTCTGACTTCAACTGTAGTAGTAATGCTCTTTACATATTGCAATCTAAATAGTGAGAATAGAATAACTGTAAAAAAATCTTGCCAAATATCAAATAGTATGCACTGTATAGACAAAAATGCTGTTGGCCAAAGCCAAGTCGTGCACTATATCCACAATGTATTTAGTGCACTACATGAGGACTAGGGGGCCATTTGAGATGCAGCCTAGTGTCGTGTGTTCACTCCCAGGTGATGGCCAGCATCTTGCAGCTCAGCTCCCATAGTTTATGGGCCAAGTCGTCATCAGAAGCTGTCCTGGAGCACCTTGCAGGCGCACAGTCGCTGTTCACACACAAACACAATGAGTGTCAATGAGCAGATATACAATAACTTACCTGGTTAACGCTGTGTACCACTAAGTTACCCTTTCACAAAATCAAACCGTATGCGTATACCTGTAGTATCCTCCACTCTCCTTCTCCAGTCCTGGCTCCACAGCACAGTATATGGAGGTCTGAGCTCCCTCGACAGAGGACTTAGTGAACGGCCGGAACACCTTGACCGCTACCTGGACACGACTGTTCAGGTGTCTCCATAGTTCTGACTGGACCACGCCCGGGTGGAGGGAGAACACACTCACACCGGTGCCTGCACACAACACACACAAGCTGGACGCTCAGTCATGTCATGATGACTAGTAGGAACAAGTTGCTTCTAGCCACAGTTACAGGGTGAGATATTTGATCAATCTTAGGTTTGTAGGTACACAGGATTATCCATAGATCCTCTAATTCTGAATAGCTAACAGAAGGTTTGAGAGAGTCTTAAAGTTGGAGAAACTAACATGCAGTGGCCTAAATTAACAAAGTCCTTTTCAGAGTTCCCGGAGGATGCTTTGGAGCGAAAACATGACATGGTCTATTTGAGGATCTTAACAGGACGATGTATATGTGTGAGACAGTACAGTATCCTGTTATTAAAACACACACACACACACACACACACACACACACACACACACACACACACACACACACACACACACACACACACACACACACACACACACACACACACACACACACACACACACACACACACACACACACACACACACACACACACACACACACACACACACACACAGGTGACTACATAAAACATCTTGTGGAGATTGTAAAAAATAGGAAATCTTTTGAGTCAACTCCCATTCTCTCCAAGAAACATTCAGTTCTAGACCAGTTCGGCTATGGCTGTCGAGGGCAGCTCGTACCCTGCAGTCGTTTGGCCAGTGAACGTGTGCAGAGGACATTGGCCAGTTTGCTCTGTCCATAGGCCTTGACCTGGTCGTAGCTCTTCTCACTGTTGATGTCATCCAGTCTCATGCTGGTCCAGGTGTGAGCCACTGACGACACGTTAACAATGCGGGCTGGCGCCGAGCGCTTGATCAGGTCCACCAACAGGTAGGTCAACAGGAAGTGACCTACAGGAAGTCAGGGGTTAGGGACAGGTCAGGGAATGGTCAATGAGCTGTGTGTGTGCGTTATTTGTGTGTGTGTGTGTGTGTGTGTGTGTGTGTGTGTGTGTGTGTGTGTGTGTGTGTGTGTGTGTGTGTGTGTGTGTGTGTGTGTGTGTGTGTGTGTGTGTGTGTGTGTGTGTGTGTGTGTGTGTGTGTGTGTGTGTGTGTGTGTGTGTGTGCATAAGAATGTTTATGTTATCTGTAAAACTGGTAATGAACTGTCCTTAAATTATGTTCTCTTCAATATGAATAGTTCAACAGTGTGTGTATCTTTACGGACCCAGGAAGTATGGCGAGAATTCTAACCGTTTTTAAGAGAAACTGTACTTCAGCAAAAGTCAGACTCACTTCTATCCAAATCAGATTGAATTTCCGCCCTAATCCGTGACTGGCTAATAGCCTTACTGCCGGAGCTCAGGTTAAGACAGAGAGCAATTACTACATCCACGTAAGCCAGCCGCTAATTAGTTCTACATTTAGGAAGGAAATAGGGGCTAATATACTGATTTACCATCTTAGCCTGCTTTTCAATCAGCTGTAAATGTAGTCTATCCATGCTACCGATTTTAACGCCAAATACGTGTTTTTATAATTAACATGCCTGCACTGATTTAATCTAGCTAATCTGATAACGCAGACGCACCGAGTTGGCCTAGTATATACAGTTGAAGTCAGACGTTTAAATACACCTTAGCCAAATACATCTCAACTCAGTTTTTCACAATTCCAGACATTTAATCCGAGTAAACATTCCCTGTCCTAGGTCAGTTAGGATCACCACTTTATTTTAAGAGTGTGAAATGTCAGAATAATAGTAGAGAAGGATTTATTTCTGCTTTTATTTCATTCATCACATTCCCAGTGGGTCAGAAGTTTACATACACTCAATTAGTATTTGGTAGAATTGCCTTTAAATTGTTTAACTTGGGTCAAATGTTTTGGGTAGCCTTCCACAAGCTTCCCACAATAAGTTGGGTGAATTTTGGCCCATAGCTCCTGACAGAGCTAGTGTAACTGAATCAGGTTTGTAGGCCTCCTTGCTCGCACACACTTTTTCAGTTCTGCCCACAGATTTTCTATGGGATTGAGGTCAGGGCTTTGTGATGGCTACTCCAATACCTTGACTTTGTTGTCCTTACGGCATTGTGCCACAACTTTGGAAGTATGCTTGGGGTCATTGTCCATTTGGAAGACCCATTTGCAACCAAGCTTTAACTTCCTGACTGATGTCTTGAAAGGTTGCTTCAATTATATCCACATCATTTTCATTCCTCATGATGCCATATATTGTGTGAAGTGCACCAGTCCCTCCTGCAGCAAAGCACCCCCACAACATGATGCTGCCACCCCTGTGCTTCACGGTTGGGATGGTGTTCTTCGGCTAGCAAGCGTCCCCCTTTTTCCTCCAAACATAACGATGGTCATTATGGCCAAACAGTTCTATTTTTGTTTCATCAGACCAGAGGACATTTCTCCAAAAAGTACGATCTTTGCCCCCATGTGCAGTTGCAAACCGTAGTCTGGCTTCTTTATGTCGGTTTTGGAGCAGTGGCTTCTTCCTTGCTGAGCGGCCTTTCAGGTTATGTTGATGTAGGACTCGTTTTACTGTGGATATAGATACTTTTGTAACTGTTTCCTCCAGCATCTTCACAAGGTCCTTTGCTGCTGTTCTGGGATTGATTTGCACTTTTCGCACCAAAGTACGTTAATCTCTAGGAGACAGAACGTGTCTCCTTCCTGAGCGGTATGACGGCTGCGTGGTCCCATGGTGTTTATACTTGCGTACTATTGTTTGTACAGATGAACGTGGAACCTTCAGGAGTTTGGAAATTGCTCCTAAGGATGAACCAGACTTGTGGAGGTCTACAATTCTTTTTCTGATGTCTTGGCTGATTTCTTTTGATTTTTGCATGATGTCAAGCAGAGGCACTGAGTTTGAAGGTAGGCCTTGAAATATATCCACAGGTACACCTCCAATTGACTCAATTTATGTAAATTAGCCTATCAGAAGCTTATAAAACCATGACACCATTTTCTGGAATTTTCTAAGCTGTTTAAAGGCACAGTCAACTTAGTGTATGTAAACTTCTGACACACTGGAATTGATATAGTGAATTATAAGTGAATTAATCTGTCTGTAAACAATTGTTGGAAAAATTACTTGTGTCATGCACACAGTAGACTGCCAACACTTTTGCCAACACTTGCCAAAACTATAGTTCGTTAACAAGAAATGTGTGGAGTGGTTTAAAAATGAGTTTTAATGACTTCAACCTTTGTGTATGTAAACTTCTGACTTCAACTGTATATATCTTAATAACTAGTGGAACCTTAAATCGTCTATGGCCCAGGAGATTTTCCCGTTCCACTATCGGCTTGACTTACTTTGGGGAAGGGTTTAAGCTTTGGTTACACCTCAGCATTTTATAGCAAATGCATTATGAAAGGGGCTACATGAATACAAGTTGATTGATTGATTTATCTTACCCAGGTGGTTGACTCCAAACTGCATCTCGAAGCCGTCCTTGGTCTTAGAGTAGGGACACATCATGATGCCAGCGTTGTTGATCAGGATATTGACTTGCTTCTCCTCTGCAAACACCAGAAAAACTGTCACTGCAAAAGCTTTCCCTCCCTCCATCTATCTATCCATCCATCCATTCCTATACCCTGAAGGTTATCTACCCTTGTTAACCAGCTCAGCGAACTCTCTGATAGACTTGGTGTCAGACAGATCCAGTTTGTGAACGACAATGTTTTCATTTCCACAATCTTCTGTGATCTCTTTCCTGGCGCCCTCCGCCTTCTCCATGTCTCTACACGCCATGATGATGCGAGCACCTGAGAGGGTGTTCAAAGAGGTCAGAGGTTACACAGAGGTAGGTCATAAGGTTACTAGCACACGGGAGGACAAATGTGAAAGATGTTCATTTGTGTTTAAAATCCCTGAACATCATAGGATTGATCGTTCTCAACAGTTTAACAAAATATCATACAAATCTCTAAAACACAAGCTTAATATCTCAGTTTACAGAATATTCAACTGTTCATTTCACAGTGTTTGTCAGTAAAGAAACAGGCAACAGTATAAACTGTGTTTCTCATCTTCACTTGGCAAACAATGGACTGTTCATCCTATTTTAATGAGCCCAGCCCTGCTGAGAGGGCCTTTGAGGGCACACACACACACACACACACACACACACACACACACACACACACACACACACACACACACACACACACACACACACACACACACACACACACACACACACACACACACACACACACACACACACACACACACACACACACACACACACACACACACACACACACACAATAGCTGTGGTGGCCCAGTAATTATGGAATAGAAGACCGTCATTATTCCATGGGAGCGTTCCGTCTGGAAGCTATCAAAGTGCCTTTGTTCCCCTCTCTCCACTCCGATGTGGGAATCAAAATTGTTTCCCAAATTCCCTGGCAGAGCAACCAATCATAATTAAAACACAAACGATAAACAAACAATTAAGAGGGAAGTTAGAGTTTGAGTTGAGCCAATCGCACACATAGTGATGATCCAGGGTGATTTCATGCTGAAGGCGTTTATTTGACGCCGTTTATTTGTTCCACATGGGTAAGTAGTGTGTGTGTGTGTGTGTGTGTGTGAGAGTGTGTTCTGCATTGGACATTGCAAACAATTTTTAAAATTATCTAGCTGTTGTTTATAGTACATAATTAACACATTTAGTTATTCTATTTTACCATCACATCAATTTTCATTGAGTTAAATTTAAATATATATTTTTAACTACATGAAAGTGAGTTGACGGACAGAGGAAGGTAACTTGAGGATTCTAGTTTCAGATCTTTAAGTTAAAGACTGTTTTCCAGTAAGCCAAGAAATAGAATGTGATGCACGCAAGGCTTTGTCTTGGCCCAGCCTGTCTAGAAAAATAAAAACAAATTGTATTGGTAATACAATTATATTGATATTTGAATATAACCACTCTCTTTCATTTATTTCCTCTAGCCTACTTGACATTGTAAAGTATGATCAATATTTCCTCATATAACAAACTACTTTAGGAAAGAAAATGACAGACGGTTATGAATCTTTCGTTCCCAGCTCTAACCTCAGTTGTGAATGAGTGAAACGTCAAGTCTTTTAACAGACCCCCGATGCTTGCAATACACACACACATTCCCACTCACACACAAACACACAGTTGTGTTTTGTAAGAGGAAGTTGGTGCCACACAGAGCTTTTCAAGTGCAGCCAACGGAACAAATCAGACCACGTACGTAGACCCAGCTTTCATCTCCCTCTGTGTGTGTGCATGCGTGTGTGTGCGTGCGTGCGTGTGTGCGTGTGTGTGCGTTCCATCGCATGCATAGGACGGATGTTTAGTGGTCTACTCTGACAATGCCCTCTCTGTCTCCACCTCTCCTGGATCCTTAATGACTGCTACTGAGAATATCATTAGGCTAAAAGGCACCCACACACTCGGTTTAGGAAAAAAATAGTTTTGTCCCTCTTGAGACAGCATAGTAACAACATAGCCTTCCTCAAAATAGTCAGATAAGATAAATCAAGAAATCTGTAATTAATTTGGAAGTTTTTGCCAAGGAGGTCTTAGTCAGACAATTTTACATCTAACTAAGATGTTTGGTGCAGAATTTCTCAAATGAAAGCATTTGAATGAATACTAGTCGTCTCTCGTTGAAGGACAACAAATACTTAATTGAAGAATCCTGTCCATAGTTCCAACTCCTACTAGGAGTACTACCAATCACTGGCGAAGGGTGTAGACTTCGACTTGTGTGTGTTTTTTTTGTTTAACTATCCTTGGGTACCAGAAGTCCTCACAAGGATAGTAAAACAAGGATAATTCGTGCAAGGCGGGACATTTTGCCGGTCCTCATGAAAAAAATATGCTATTTTAGGCTTAGGGGTTAGGTTTAGGGTTAGGGTTACATATAGGGTTTGGGGTTAAGTTTTGGCCCAAGGTTAGGGTTAGGGGTTAGAAAAAATAGGATTTTGGATGGGAATCAATTCTTTGGTTCCCACAAGGATAGCAACACAAAACTGTGTGTGTGTGTGTGTGTTCTCTACCTCTCTTGGCCAGGTCCCTGGCTGTCTCTTTGCCGATTCCAGTGTTAGCTCCTGTGATGATGACAGTCTGACCGTCCAGACGCACGTCACATGACCAGCGGCCACAGAAGAAGTTCCTGACAGAGTCGGATACACACAGCAAGAGAGAGTCAAATACACAATCAACACAGTCAATCAACATAGTCAATCAACACAGTTGAACACAGTTGAACAAACACAGTTGAAATCGTTTGGAGGATGTGGTAAGACAGCTTATTACAGAGACAGGAAATGTGGTAATATTACAACATAACACAACAACATACAATACACATATTACACACACACCAGTGGAGGCTGCTAAGGGGAGGGCGGCTCATAATAATGGCGGGAACGGCGCAAATGGAACGGCATCAAACACCTGGAAACCATGTGTTTGATGTATTTGATACCATTCCACAGATTACGCTCCAGTCCTTATCACGAGCCCGTCCTCCCCAATTAAGGTGCCACCAACCTCCTGTGACACACAAACACACACACACAACATCACTGACACACAGAGCAGATAATCAGAATGTCAACTTAACTTAGATGTCAGCAAGACAGTTAATTATTAGCTACTAGTCAGAATACTAGCTTAAAACCTTTCTGGACTACCCATCCCGGATCCGGGATCATTCTCATCAGAAACGCTGACTAGCATAGACTAGCCTAGCGCCACAGGGATATCATATAATATCATTTCATGAAATCACAAGTCCAATACAGCAAATGAAAGATAAACATCTTGTGAATCCAGCCAACATGTCCGATTTTTAAAATGTTTTACAGCGAAAACACAATATATATTTATGTTAGCTCACCACAATAGCCAAACACACAACGCCATTTTTTCACCGCAAACATAGCTTTCACTAAACCCACAAATTGAGATAAAATTAATCACTAACCTTTGAACAACTTCATCAGACGACAGTCTTATAACATCATGTTATACAATACATTTATGTTTTGTTCGAAAATGTGCATATTTAGAGCTACAAATCCTGGTTTTACATTGGTGCCATGATCATAAATGGCACTAAAACAGCCAGAATAATTACAGAGAGCAACGTGAAATACAGAAATACTCATCATAAAACATTTATGAAAAATACATGTTGTACAGCAAATGAAAGATAAACATCTTGTGAATCCAGCCAATATTTCCGATTTTTTAAGTGTTTTACAGCGAAAACACAACATATATTTATGTTAGCTCACCACAATAGCGCAACACACAACGCCATTTCGTCACCGCAAAGATAGCTTTCACAAAACCCACAAATAGAGATAGAATTAATCACTAACCTTTGAACAACTTCATCAGATGACAGTCTTATGACATCATGTTGTACAATACATTTATGTTTTGTTCGAAAATGTTTTAGAAACTTCAGAGTGTTTTCTATCCAATAGTAATAATAATATGCATATCGTATGATCTAGAACAGAGTACGAGGCCGTTTAATTTGGGCACGATTTTTTCCCAAAGTGAAAACAGCGCCCCCTATTAAGAAGAAGTTTTAAGCGCTGAACCAAATTATGAAATGTAAATCATTCGTCTTATGATTAACTGTAAATAAGTGAAAAAGGTTATGATCTTCTATGGAGCATACGACTAGATGAAATATTAATTCAGTAAATCGGCTACCAAACCTGGATAAATAATAGATTGTTTTAGTAAAAACCAATAATAAAATGTGTTATGAAGTAGAAATATGTTTTTGTTTTAATTTACTTTACAGTTTTTCTCAATCGCTTTGGCTCAATTCTCAAATTAGATATTTTTTTCTTCCAAACAATATGTTCAAATCTCTGAACAATTAGTTTCTTGTTCACACCAGATTTGACTCTCTTATTAATTTAAGCAAATTGCACGTGTTTTGGCACTTGTGCAAAAGAGTAAACACAATTGTCTACAATTTGCACAATAACTACATGCACATGGCTGATCAAAACCGATGAGCTGATTCTCAGTGAAATTATCATACTCTTCACAACTTCACAACATTCTTTCATTATGTGAGCCATCACATGCAAAATGATCCATTCGAAGATCAAAATCTGTCAGACATACATGTATATTCCATAAATATCTATGACATGGAATGTTTGTAATGTCTGCTAAATTGGCAAATTACCTGCCAGGTGGCATAGTAATGAAATAGGAATCACAATCTTACCAATCAACCAATCAAGTTTGGAAGCATATATATGGAGCTTGCCCACAGCACAATCACTACCATTTATGAACATGGAGGAACATCACAACCCTGAACAGCAGCTACATGCTCGTGGAAGAGAAATAAGAAGATGTGTAAGAATGCATGGTGGTAGTGGTGGTGGTGGTGGTGATGGTGGTGGTAGTGGTGGTGGTGTTGGTGTTGGTGGTGGTGATGGTGGTGGTGGTGGTGATGGTGGTGGTGGTGTTAGGGGAAGACATAATAGAGGAAGAAGTAGAAGGCAAAGAATAAGAGTCCCTGATGAAATCAGAGCCACATTTGTGGACCATGTCATAAACCATGGTCTGACAATGGAAGAGGCTGGTCAGAGAGTACAGCCTAATGAAAACAGATCCACAGTGTTATAAACCATGGTCTTACAATGGAAGAGACTGGTCGGAGAGTACAGCCTAATGTAACCAGGTCCACAGTGTTATAAACCATGGTCTGACAATGGAAGAGACTGGTCGGAGAGTACAGCCTAATGTAACCAGGTCCACAGTGTTATAAACCATGGTCTGACAATGGAAGAGACTGGTCGGAGAGTACAGCCTAATGTAAACAGATCCACAGTGTCATAAACCATGGTCTGACAATGGAAGAGGCTGGTCGGAGAGTACAGCCTAATGTAACCAGGTCCACAGTGTTATAAACCATGGTCTGACAATGGAAGAGGCTGGTCGGAGAGTACAGCCTAATGTAAACAGATCCACAGTGTTATAAACCATGGTCTGACAATGGAAGAGGCTGGTCGGAGAGTACAGCCTAATGTAACCAGGTCCACAGTGTTATAAACCATGGTCTCACAATGGAAGAGACTGGTCGGAGAGTACAGCCTAATGTAACCAGGTCCACAGTGTTATAAACCATGGTCTGACAATGGAAGAGGCTGGTCGGAGAGTACAGCCTAATGTAACCAGGTCCACAGTGTTATAAACCATGGTCTGACAATGGAAGAGGCTGGTCGGAGAGTACAGCCTAATGAAAACAGATCCACAGTGTCATAAACCATGGTCTTACAATGGAAGAGGCTGGTCGGAGAGTACAGCCTAATGTAAACCGATCCACAGTGTTATAAACCATGGTCTCACAATGGAAGAGGCTGGTCGGAGAGTACAGCCTAATGAAAACAGATCCACAGTGTCATAAACCATGGTCTTACAATGGAAGAGGCTGGTCGGAGAGTACAGCCTAATGTAAACAGATCCACAGTGTTATAAACCATGGTCTCACAATGGAAGAGGCTGGTCGGAGAGTACAGCCTAATGAAAACAGATCCACAGTGTTATAAACCATGGTCTGACAATGGAAGAGGCTGGTCGGAGAGTACAGCCTAATGTAAACAGATCCACAGTGTCATAAACCATGGTCTGACAATGGAAGAGGCTGGTCGGAGAGTACAGCCTAATGTAACCAGGTCCACAGTGTTATAAACCATGGTCTGACAATGGAAGAGGCTGGTCGGAGAGTACAGCCTAATGAAAACAGATCCACAGTGTCATAAACCATGGTCTTACAATGGAAGAGGCTGGTCGGAGAGTACAGCCTAATGTTAACAGATCCACAGTGTCATAAACCATGGTCTGACAATGGAAGAGGCTGGTCGGAGAGTACAGCCTAATGTAAACAGATCCACAGTGTCATAAACCATGGTCTGACAATGGAAGAGGCTGGTCGGAGAGTACAGCCTAATGTAACCAGGTCCACAGTGTTATAAACCATGGTCTGACAATGGAAGAGGCTGGTCGGAGAGTACAGCCTAATGAAAACAGATCCACAGTGTCATAAACCATGGTCTTACAATGGAAGAGGCTGGTCGGAGAGTACAGCCTAATGAAAACAGATCCACAGTGTTATAAACCATGGTCATACAATGGAAGAGACTGGTCGGAGAGTACAGCCTAATGTAAACAGATCCACAGTGTTATAAACCATGGTCTGACAATGGAAGAGACTGGTCGGAGAGTACAGCCTAATGTAACCAGATCCACAGTGTCATAAACCATGGTCTGACAATGGAAGAGGCTGGTCGGAGAGTACAGCCTAATGTAACCAGGTCCACAGTGTTATAAACCATGGTCTGACAATGGAAGAGGCTGGTCGGAGAGTACAGCCTAATGTAACCAGGTCCACAGTGTTATAAACCATGGTCT
The DNA here is from genome assembly GCF_045679555.1 of Salvelinus alpinus. NCBI lineage: Eukaryota > Metazoa > Chordata > Actinopteri > Salmoniformes > Salmonidae > Salvelinus > Salvelinus alpinus. The sequence continues at coordinate 65,999,727 of NC_092093.1, forward strand.
GACAATGGAAGAGGCTGGTCGGAGAGTACAGCCTAATGAAAACAGATCCACAGTGTCATAAACCATGGTCTTACAATGGAAGAGGCTGGTCGGAGAGTACAGCCTAATGAAAACAGATCTACAGTGTTATAAACCATGGTCTGACAATGGAAGAGGCTGGTCGGAGAGTACAGCCTAATGTAAACAGATCCACAGTGTTATAAACCATGGTCTGACAATGGAAGAGGCTGGTCGGAGAGTACAGCCTAATGTAACCAGGTCCACAGTGTTATAAACCATGGTCTGACAATGGAAGAGGCTGGTCGGAGAGTACAGCCTAATGAAAACAGATCCACAGTGTCATAAACCATGGTCTTACAATGGAAGAGACTGGTCGGAGAGTACAGCCTAATGTAACCAGGTCCACAGTGTTATAAACCATGGTCTGACAATGGAAGAGACTGGTCGGAGAGTACAGCCTAATGTAACCAGGTCCACAGTGTTATAAACCATGGTCTCAGAATGGAAGAGACTGGTCGGAGAGTACAGCCTAATGTAAACAGATCCACAGTGTCATAAACCATGGTCTGACAATGGAAGAGGCTGGTCGGAGAGTACAGCCTAATGTAACCAGGTCCACAGTGTTATAAACCATGGTCTGACAATGGAAGAGGCTGGTCGGAGAGTACAGCCTAATGTAACCAGGTCCACAGTGTTATAAACCATGGTCTCACAATGGAAGAGACTGGTCGGAGAGTACAGCCTAATGTAACCAGGTCCACAGTGTTATAAACCATGGTCTGACAATGGAAGAGGCTGGTCGGAGAGTACAGCCTAATGTAACCAGGTCCACAGTGTTATAAACCATGGTCTGACAATGGAAGAGGCTGGTCGGAGAGTACAGCCTAATGTAACCAGGTCCACAGTGTTATAAACCATGGTCTTACAATGGAAGAGACTGGTCGGAGAGTACAGCCTAATGTAACCAGGTCCACAGTGTTATAAACCATGGTCTTACAATGGAAGAGACTGGTCGGAGAGTACAGCCTAATGTAAACAGATCCACAGTGTCATAAACCATGGTCTGACAATGGAAGAGGCTGGTCGGAGAGTACAGCCTAATGTAACCAGGTCCACAGTGTTATAAACCATGGTCTTACAATGGAAGAGACTGGTCGGAGAGTACAGCCTAATGTAACCAGATCCACAGTGTTATAAACCATGGTCTGACAATGGAAGAGACTGGTCGGAGAGTACAGCCTAATGTAAACAGGTCAACAGTGTCATCAATTGTGCAAACATTCCGTAGGGAAAACAGGTAAATATGTACTCGTTCTTTACTTTTGCTACAGCATTTAATTCACAACACAGCAACTATTGTAAAAGTAAATGCAAGTCTGAAAATCACAATGATGCCTGTATATACTTCTTGAAGTTGTAGATGCCCATAAGAAAACATTTCTACTTTACTAAACTGTCTGATTCTAGAATAGGCTAACTTTATATTTTGTTTCTGTGTTACTATACAGAGAATAATGGAGCTGGAAGGACACGAAATTACCCACATTCTTGTTTTTGTGGAGAGGCTGGGTTCAATCTGGCCAAAGGCAGGAGATGTGGCCACAATCTCATTGGATGCAGAGCCACATTTGGCACACCAGGCCAATGTGAGGGCAGTATTACAATGTGTGCTGCCATTTCTGAGAATGGTGTGAGAACACATATTCCACACATTGGGCCCTAAAACACCCAACTTCTCCTGGCCTTCCTAAATACACTTTACAGAGACATAATACCAGAACACCAAAGAGGTCCCCCGTGCATCGCAAGGGAAACCGGGCCTTTGTAGTGTTACGTACTGTGAGGATGTACCATTTTTTTTTTTTTTTTTTTTTACAGCACTACCGCAAGTAGGGGGGCATGGATTTTGGCATGGATGTCATTTTGTGGCAAATTCTGTTCACTATATATGACTTTACATGTAAGAAATATGAAAAAAATGGACATGCAAATGTGCATTTTCTGTTTACATGTAACACATTGCTACAAAAATAAATATACTGTATACATACAAATGTGCATATCCTTTCTGTGTACTACAGTATTGACATTTACCTACTGTTGAAATTGGTATTTAAAAAGCTCAGTGTGATACACAATTGCATTCAGCTAGACAAAATTGACATTCTTGTATAGTGCAGTCAGTGTCAACAAAGAAGGACAAAACTGAAATGTGTACATAACAAACATTTCCAGGGTTGACTGCCATGGTGAGAAAACATCTCAACATTTTGACCAGTAAGGCTCACACGATGACTAAACTTTTCATTTTGGTGGCATTGGCCAATTTACTGACACAATTAGGTTTTGAAGCATGAGTTAAATGTTTTGGGTGAGTTACTACATTTTGCAGACATGCAATAGTTGTGATGTCCCATAAAACAGTTGTGACAATTGCACTTAGTTTAGAGAACGTTAAGACTGTTTCAAAGAAATTAGCCAAAGCGATTGAGAAAGTGTAACATGATAAACTAGCCCAGAGGTCTCCAACTCTGTTCCTGAAGAGATACCCTCCTGTAAATGTTCACTCCAACCCTGTTCCTGAAGAGATACCCTCCTGTAAATGTTCACTCCAACCCTGTTCCTGGAGAGATACCCTCCTGTAAATGTTCACTCCAACCCTGTTCCTGGAGAGATACCCTCCTGTAAATGTTCACTCCAACCCTGTTCCTGGAGAGATACCCTCCTGTAAATGTTCACTCCAAACCTGTTCCTGGAGAGATACCCTCCTGTAAATGTTCACTCCAAACCTGTTCCTGGAGAGATACCCTCCTGTAAATGTTCACTCCAACCTTGTTCCTGGAGAGATACCCTCCTGTAAATGTTCACTCCAACCCTGTTGTAACTGACCTGGTTCAATGTATCAACCAGCTAATTATTTAGAATTAGGTGTGCTAGAATAGGCTAATTATTAGAATTAGGTGTGCTAGAATAGGGTAATTATTAGAATTAGGTGTGCTAGAATAGGGTTGGAGTGAGAACCTACAGGACGGTAGTGCTCCATTAACAGGGTTGGAGAGCCCTGGACTAGTCGAATTGCAATTTAATGTCAATACCCTATAGTGGTAACAATTTGTTCAATGTTTCATAATTACAACAGTAATAACAGTTCGAATTTGAAGAAGAAAAATAGTTCTGTAAACTGAAAGAGAAAATGACTGCCACCATAGCATCTTTGTTTTCCCCAATATAAATAGTCATTGACCTACCTGATTGAATGCATTCCTTTCCCAGTGACCAATCTTTCTCCTCAACACCCCAAGTTCATCTAAACAAGTTTCCTCTCAACTCTAGGTTGTATCAATGGATACATTCCTCAGCGTTGCAGCCCGCCCACCCGACATCTGTCACACTATGGGTGCGTTCCAGCCCGTCGTTGTGCTGCGAAAATATTTATTTTATTACCATAATAATATAGTAGTGGTTAATCGAGAACTGGTTATGGTTGTCTGTTTGAGCAGTGGTTTAATTAATTAATTAAGAAAATATTTTTTTACATTTTAATTTATTCTCCAGATGTTGTGAGATCTTACAATATGCTCAGCACGACTTTGTTGAATTACTGTCTCGAACTAATGACTGCTCAGGGGTCCTCTTTTGACCAATTTCCCCAGGAGTGGAGTGAGATGTAGGTCAGTGCGCACCAGACGATGTGGAAAATGCGGCGCTCGACATCGATTCAATGCATTTATTGCCTTTTATTTGATCAGTTAATTGATCGGATACCTTCAGTTGAACAATTCTGATAGCCTACCGGTAGCCAATTCAGGTTTTGTAAAGGCCTAGCCCACAATGTTTGTTCATTTCCCCTAGAATATAAAAGGACAACAAACGAATTGGCTGATTATGGCAGTTGACATTACTACACGTTTCGCCCTGAACAAGGTCTGGCACACCTTGCCAGTCAGAGAACAAACATTTACAAATATTTCCTAGTTAGAATAATATAACTTACATTTTCTGGGGGAAAAAAAACTGTCCCACACATCCTGAGTGGGACGAGGTCAACAGAGTATCCTGTAGAAAACTCACAACCTTTCCTTTTTATAATCCGAGGTTCAGTTGGTTACATCATCATGATCTTCTACTTCTGTTACGCTATGTCATTGTGCAGATCGAGCGCTCATTTTAAGACGTCGTCTTGTGGTTTGAAGCTTTGACCACTAGATGTCCCCATAGGCCAATTTTAGTGGTACTTGTCAGACTTTTTTAGTCGTGTTCTAATAGATAATTTCTGTAGAGAAAGCTATTGCTGGTCTAAATAATAGTCAGAAAGCCTAAATTACTCCCAACAAGAAAAGGGAGAATGTTGGTACAGCATTTGATAGTATTTTACTTTCTCCAGAAAGCACAGGAATCAAAGGTGTAAAAACAGAAGAGAATTACATGACTTAGTTAAACTGAATATTTGACATATAGCTTTCCTTGTCCAGTCAGTCTCAGATAGTTTACTGACTGCAACACTAACTCTAAACATTCTATAACCTATCTGTACCACTTCCACCTACGCTCACCATCAGCCACATCATACATCACCTGTCTCCCTCTTCACATTTATCATTTGACATAGTAGGACTTATGATAGCAATATTTTCTCAGTATTTGACGTGACAGAAAGAAGCAATTTGGTGCAAAGATAGCATTAATATTGGGTGTCTGTTCATCTCCAGCAGATGCCCAGTAGATGACAGCTAACAGCCCAGAGTTTGAGAGCGGTGCCTTCATCACTAGCAGCCCTGGCACACACTGCCTGTGCACACCCACTGAGAGAGAGAGAATTATTTTATTTTACACCCTTATTTCATGGGTAATCAAGTACAGTACATATTAGTGTTCAGGGTCAGGGATGAGAGGTGAAAGGTCACTGACCTATAGTAACCCCCAGAGGTGAGTTCAGAATCAGGGGTCAGGATGCAGTACAGAGTGGTGTAGGCTCCTTCTGCTGGCGTCTTGAGGAAGTAGCTGAACTTCTTAAACATGAGCTGTAGGGGGCGCTTTATGTGACGCATCAGATCAGTGTTCACTACCCCCGGGTGCACTGCATAGGCTGTCACACCTAGAACTGTTAATACACACACACACACACACACACACACACACACACACACACACACACACACACACACACACACACACACACACACACACACACACACACACACACACACACACACACACACACACACACACACACACACACACATTGTTCAAGTACTCAGGGCCTCTTTGCTCTATTTCAACCACAGAGTGATGGTGGTTAAGACACGAGACACTCACACTGGTGTACGCTTAGATCCATTCTCTACAGATGCTACATGCATGGAAACACACACACCCATACTCACCCGCGGTCCTCTTGGCCAGCTCTCTAGTGAACAGTATATTAGCCAGTTTGCTCTGGACGTAGGCCTTGACAGGGTGGTATTCCTTCTCACTGTTCAGGTCCTCAAAGTGGATCCTGCCCATGGCGTGGGCCGATGACGACACAGTGATGACACGGGAGGGGGCGGAGTGCTTCAGCAGATCTAATAGGAGGAAAGTCAGAAAGAAGTGACCTGGAAAAAGGAAACAGGAAATAGTTAATAAGGATAGGTTTCAATCAATGGCAATCAATCAATGATAATATATTCTCTTTATGTGGCAATGGAAAAAAGTGTTGCTTGCAGTCTTGTTAATAAACCAGCCATTCTGTCTCGTACCCAGGTGGTTGACTCCAAGCTGCATCTCGTATCCATCTACAGTGGTGCTGTAAGAACAGCTGGCCACACCTGCATTGTTGATCAGGAAGTGAAGCACCTTCTCCGCTGGGGGACAAACAGAGTCAGAACACCTCTGTATCGGAGCCCTGACAGTATGGTGTTTTACAGTATATGGTGTGTGTGTGTGTTTTAACCCACTGTTGTAGATGTTTTCAGCAAATTCACAGATGGACTTGGTGTCAGCGAGGTCAAGCTTCCTGGCTTCCACCTTGGCCCCTCCCATTTCCCTGACGATGTCACTGACCGCAAGCTCCGCCTTCTCCATGTCCCTGCAGGCCAGGATGACGCGTGCACCTAGAGAAAGAGAACCCCTTTTTTATTCAATTATCTTCACACTTTCAAAAAGTATCAAACTACCATACTGTCCATGATGTCTAGCACATTTCTGACACTTCAGTAGCCTGTAAAACTCCCCGCATACACTGCAATGCACCCCCACTGGTTCCTACCTCTCTCATTAATAATATACCCCGAAAGTCACCTTTCCATAGAGAGATCATATTAGTGTGTACAGACAGAGGTTGGCAATTCGGCAGTACCGACTTCAGTCCCGTGACGATTGTGGGGGTCGTAGAGCAAAACAGAGTCTCATCTTTCCATTGAGGGGTCATAAGAGTTTGGACCCTACATACGTTTTTGTGAGAAGACCAATTTTCGTTATGTCTCCTGGTCTGACAAACACCACTGTAGCTCTGCCACCTTTCACCACAGATACGGAAGGCCGACATCGGAGGATGTGGTGGATTGAGATGCAGCCCATGCGTCTAGCTTAAACAGACCGATTTTTATGGGGATGTTTTCATTGTGCTAATTCGATTTCCACGGGGGCGCATATATCAAATCAAATCAAATGTTATTAGTCACATGCGCCGAATACAACAGGCGTAGACCTTACAGTGAAATGCTTACTTATGAGCCCCTAACCAACAGTGCAGTTTAAAAAATACGGATAAGAATAAGAGATACAAGTAACAAGTAATTAAAGAGGAGCAGTAAAAAAAATAACAATATATGCAGGGGGCTATATCGACTATAAGGGAGACAAGGGAAGCAATATAATATAGAGGAAGAGAATTTAAGATTGTGTGGTCTACCTCTCTTGACCAGGTCCAAGGCGGTCTCCTTGCCAATGCCAGTGTTAGCTCCTGTCACGATCGCAGTCTTCCCATCCAGACGAACATCAGACGACCAGCGCTTAGTGATCAGGGACCTTGAAAAAGAGAGAGCCAATATGATAAACAAATAAGCTGTTTGACATTTGTTGTTGATATTGACTGGGACAACACAATTCGTTACATTAATATTAACAGCATAAATGTTGAATCGCAGTTATTTTCTCGTTGATGGTCTTACATCTATTTACAGTAGAATCATAGGCATTGGTCTTACATCTATTTACAGTAGAATCATAGGGATTGGTCTTACATCTATTTACAGTAGAATCATAGGGATTAGTCTTACATCTATTTACAGTAGAATCATAGGGATTGGTCTTACATCTATTTACAGTAGAACCATAGGGATTGGTCTTACATCTATTTACAGTAGAACCATAGGGATTGGTCTTACATCTATTTTCAGTAGAATCATAGGGATTAGTCTTACATCTATTTACAGTAGAATCATAGGCATTGGGCTTACATCTATTTACAGTAGAATCATAGGGATTGGTCTTACATCTATTTACAGTAGAACCATAGGGATTGGTCTTACATCTATTTACAGTAGAACCATAGGGATTGGTCTTACATCTATTTTCAGTAGAATCATAGGGATTAGTCTTACATCTATTTACAGTAGAATCATAGGCATTGGGCTTACATCTATTTACAGTAGAATCATAGGGATTGGTCTTACATCTATTTACAGTAGAACCATAGGGATTGGTCTTACATCTATTTACAGTAGAATCATAGGGATTAGTCTTACATCTATTTACAGTAGAATCATAGGCATTGGGCTTACATCTATTTACAGTAGAATCATAGGGATTGGTCTTACATCTATTTACAGTAGAATCATAGGCATTGGGCTTACATCTATTTACAGTAGAATCATAGGGATTGGTCTTACCGGATCTTTTCCATCTCTGTGTTTCTGATAGAAAAATGATATCCTCTTGGGAGACTTCAGAAATCCCCTCTTCAACCAGTCTGTCTTTCTGTCCACTCACAGAAACGGATGTGTTAGAGGACGCTGTGTGTCGAGACTCTTGTGTGTGTGCGCATGAAGTGTATATATGTGTGTGTGTGTGTGTGTGTGTGTGTGTGTGTGTGTGTGTGTGTGTGTGTGTGTGTGTGTCATGTCTCCAAATTGTTAATGGTCTATTGATAGGCCCCACATAAACCATTCTTTCATCAGGGGAGAGTCGTATCTAATTCATTAATGTGTCTTAGAGAAACTCTTTCTTACAAAATGTGTATCTGAATAGTAACAGTATTCTGTGATAAGTAGAGACGTGGAAGGAGTTAGTCAAGAGAGATCTCCAGCCGGAGGCTCCTCCTATTAGTGGGCCACCATGTTTTATCCTGACCATGTGACTGGACTGTGAAAACCTAATGTCACATGTATGGTTAGTAAAATCCCAGGTCCCTACATAAGAATGGAGTCTCACACTTCCATACAGGTTCTGTTTCACCTCAGGTGTAATTCAAGCCTGTCTAAACAGCAGGTGAAGATATTCCCGTTTCAGCATGTCTGACTGAGAGGTTTCTGGTAGTTTCCAGGTGAGAACTTGTTGCCCTGTGTCACCAGCAGCGAACCAGAACACTACAGGAAATGCAGTGTGTGTATTTGTTTGTGTGCAATACAAGTAATACAAGTAATACATCCTTCACTAGGTGGCATCATAGTTTAGTTCTCCAATACATTACCCTCTAAATCTACACATTCTCTATTCTTATGTTCTCTAGAAGCAGCTGAGCTGATGGCATCTGATGTAAACCATGTGCAGGCTAGTCATAACTTCCTGTTTTCACAGACAACAGAAAATACCCTCCTCTCCTGGTGGGCCTCTGGTTCTCAAGGGCACACACGCACGTACACTTGCACGCAAACACAAACGACCCAAACCAGGCCCTAAATCAGCGTCTCCAGCCCTTCTCATGTGGTTTTAGAGAAAATAACCCTATCCTAGATGCTACACAAGCTAAACGTGGCCAATGCTACGTTTGCCCTATACTGCCAGCCATCTTGTGGATAATGAAAGACTGTCAGTCTGTCTGTCTGCATTGGGACAGTGACAGAAACTGAAGCCCGGCCACATGTGTAATTAGCTCTGTTTTCACAGTCATTAAGGCTCAGAGAGAAGATAAATAACTTCATTGTAATTACCAGATAGCAGACAGTAAACCATGGAATAACGGTACGACTGCTGTCACAAAAAAACACTAGATTTTAATCAAAACAGTTCTGTCATTTATTGAAATTTGAATCAATATTTATAGTTTATTTACAGACAAGGTAAAAGTTTTCACTTTCAACTCTCGAAAGCTTTATTTGATTGGTTAGCTATTCAATAGCTGGTCTTACACTTGGTCTTGTAGACTAACTGTGTGAGCTGGTTTTCATTTCAACACAGCCTGGTCTAATAGACTAGACGTAACATAGTAAATGTAAATCCGAGACACTAGCATTAGTATATGTTACGTTTGGTATGGTTACAAAAGACAGAAGCTTACTTAAGGCAAAAAGTAAAGGACAGGGGGGATGGGTGGGCGTATAATGCAAACATTATCGAATCGCATCACAGACAATTTTAGCTAATTAGCAACTTTAACTACTTACTACTTTTTAGCTACTTTGCAACTACTTAGCATGTTAGCTAACCCTTCCCCTAACCTTACACTTTTTAGCTAACCCGAACTCGAACTTTTTTTAGCTAACCCTAACCCTTTAACCTAACTCCTAACCTTAACCCCTAGCATAACTAAGGTTTGCCAGCTAGCTAATGTTAGCCTCCTACCCACCTAGCTAACATTAGCCTCAACAAATTGTAATTCGTAACATACTGTATCATACATTTTTCAAATTCGTAACATATCATACAAATTGTAATTCGTAACATATCATACAAATTGTAATTCGTAACATATCATACGAAATGGATGATGGGCATCCACAAATGAATACATACCATATGAAACATAACATATGACACTAAATGTGAGTGTCTCTGATTTAAATATTGAATAATACGAAATGCTCTGAGACACTATGTTGTTCAACCAGGTAAAGTCTTAAAGCTGCAATATGTAACTTTTTGGGCGACCCGACCAAATTCACATAGAAACGGGAGTTATCGATCGGTCATTATCATTCAAAGCAAAGAAGCAGTAGATATGTTCTATGTGCACTATTTCTATGCTTTCTGTTCTTAAATTGAGTTTTTTGAGTCTTTTACTTAAATCTTTTTACACCAGCTTCAAACAGCTGAAAATACAACATTTTTGATTATGGTAAATATATTTCCCAGCGATTTAGATGCTACAATGATTCTCTACACTAGACATGCTTGTTTTGTCACAAACTGAAATTAGGCGAACTATTCGATTTTAGTAACCAGGAAATGGCGGAGTGATTTCTGCATAGTGCAGTCTTTATTCTCTTTGGGTCAACACAATTGATTAAGGTGGATGAATCCCGGGTCTCCTGCTGTCCACAAGAGTGTGCTAGCCCTCTGAGCTAAAGCTAACACAAGTATTTTCAGACAAGGTTACTCATCACACGAGTGTGGATCACTGATCCACTTCCATGGTTTTTGTAGTACGACAATAAGGCTTTCGTTCCAAAGATTTCTTCATTAGTTCAACATCAAAAATATTTTAGAAAATAAACAACACATTTACATGTATAGTATATAGCTCAACAAATGCATAGCATTTTTCTTAACAACAAACCGCACTCGTGGTGCTCTGAGAACAAATCAACACCAAGGATAACAACAAGAAGGGAGTCAAACTCATGGACTTGATTTCAGTTGTCCAGCTCTTTTAGATCAGTAAGAATGAAAGAAATGAGACAATGAAGTAAAGGAGGCTTCATGAGACTATTGAGACAGCCATGAGGTCCAGATGAGGAACACAGTCCTCCAGGTTCCAGTTCTAAGTCTATGGTCCAGTTCCAATTCCTAGCACCTACCCAAGAAGACGATGGACTATTGTTTCGAGTAGGTCGTAGCAATAGGTTTTGGAGTGTCAACAAGTCTGTGGCTTCACTCCTCTCTTTATGGTACACTATCCACCATTTTCTTGTCTCACTTCATCAGTCACTGGGCAACTCATCAGTCACTTCCTGAACTGGCAGGTTGTCATCCTGCTGTGGGGGGTTATGGGTAATGGAGTTCCCTGGAGACGGTGGCGGTGAATGACCGACACATTTGGAGGAGGCAGAACTCTGGAACAACGGAGCTCTCTCATTGGCCTGTTCCTGGACGGGGATTCCGAATGCATCATCTGGCCCTTCCTCCTCGTTGCCTAGCGACGTCTGGCTGACGTAGACGACGATGACATCAGCGCTGAAGTTCATAACCTGACCGCTGGAGATGAAGGTGGTGTTATTGTTCCCCGTCACCTGACCTGGCGGAGAGAGTAGCGAGAGAGTAGAGAGAGAGAGAGAGAATTAAGGGGTCAGTTTAGGCAGTTAGCCTAGTTAAGAGTCTTGGCATTGTGGTCTCTTTCCCAAAATGGTATCGGGTTTAATTTCACTACCAGAGGTTAAGGGACATAACTAACCAACGCAGAGATCCAAACCTCTTTTGTAATGTGTACAGGGGCCAATGTATGTTATGGTTGTGTAATTATGCAGTAACACACACAAACACAGCATCCTCTACAGCTGTGAAGAAGGAAAAAAATGTGTGTTAGGGGCGAACTCAGATGACTAATAGCGAGTAGGAGTGATGATGACCGTGCACAGTAACCATAGAAAGGTCGTGGTCGGCTGCGGTGCCTTTGACCATAGTCCTGGTCAAGGACATCATAAACATATCATTTAACATCAGGGTTTCAGTGTGACCAGCAGTTTTCATTCTATGTGAAAATGTCAAACTTTATTCAAGCTGCCATTTAGACGTAGAGAAGTATAGTTTGTCATAACATTATTACAGACGCCATGTCCGTCTCACTGCTGAAATAGAATTACTGTTATTCAAGCTGGCATTTAGACACTTGTATCGTAAGCAATTTACAGCTAATGTAGTATCAAACCCACAACGTACAGCTAATGTAGTATCAAACCCACAACTTACAGCTAATGTAGTATCAAGCCCACAACTTACAGCTAATGTAGTATCAAGCCCACAACTTACAGCTAATGTAGTATCAAACCCACAACTTACAGCTAATGTAGTATCAAGCCCACAACTTACAGCTAATGTAGTATCAAACCCACAACTTACAGCTAATGTAGTATCAAATCCACAACTTACAGCTAATGTAGTATCAAACCCACAACTTACAGCTAATGTAGTATCAAGCCCACAACTTACAGCTAATGTAGTATCAAACCCACAACTTACAGCTAATGTAGTATCAAGCCCACAACTTACAGCTAATGTAGTATCAAACCCACAACTTACAGCTAATGTAGTATCAAACCCACAACTTACAGCTAATGTAGTATCAAGCCCACAACTTACAGCTAATGTAGTATCAAGCCCACAACTTACAGCTAATGTAGTATCAAGCCCACAACTTACAGCTAATGTAGTATCAAGCCCACAACTTACAGCTAATGTAGTATCAAGCCCACAACTTACAGCTAATGTAGTATCAAACCCACAACTTACAGCTAATGTAGTATCAAGCCCACAACTTACAGCTAATGTAGTATCAAACCCACAACTTACAGCTAATGTAGTATCAAATCCACAACTTACAGCTAATGTAGTATCAAGCCCACAACTTACAGCTAATGTAGTATCAAGCCCACAACTTACAGCTAATGTAGTATCAAGCCCACAACTTGTGAGAAGCACGATGCTCCAACCAATTGAGCCATCGGAACAACTCTGGCGTTTGCATTCAAATCAAGAGGAACAAACTGCAATCTTGTCCCTTATTTCCATGTTCATAGTTCACACCGCTGATGGTATTTATAAACACACCTGGAAAACTACAGACGTCCATGTCTGTTTCTGTCTGCTGCCCATTTCAACACCCCCCCCCCCCCTCTCTCCCTCTCTCATATTCCCATGTTAACTCTGTAGAGGTGCAATGAGACAGTCACTCCTCACACCTCATTTACACGAATGCACGCGCACATGCACACAAACACACATCATAACATAGTATGTGTCAGTGTCTAGAATCCCATCTGAAATCATTTACTGGCACTGGAATACCAGTCTGGCCAGCCTGGTGTAAAAATGTAATTTCACCACCATCACTAAAACAAACAAACCCCCTGGTGTCTCTGTTAACAGCAGACTGTCTACAGTTGAACTACCCTAGGAGGGCAGATAACATCAACTATGAGAGGGAAATAATGGAACAGACGTAAACTGATTGTGAAACTTGCTCTGCATCTCATTCTAGTCTAAAGTGGCTTCCTCTCCTCATCTCCTTTCCTTCTGGAGCTGATGTAGTCATGGGGAACACCTGTCTTCGCTCGCTATACTATTTTCACCTATCATGCAGGTCTACGTCCAGGAGACACAAGGACTATTGAGATGCAGCCCGTCTCTCCGAGGTGTGATCCCATAATTCAGTTACAGTGATCCCTCGCCACTTCGCGGTTCACTTATCGCGGATTCGCTATTTCGCGGATTTTCATAATGCATTTTTTTTTTTTTTTTTGTGCATTGTGCTCTGCATTCTGATTCGCTAAAAACTCACTCCCGCTTCTTGTATCAAAACATGCTACGAATTGTGCTATCATTTTGTCGTCTCGTGCAGTTATGTGTACGTACATAAAACAGCTTGGCAAATTTACATTAAGTTGGCCAGGAAGGAAGGAAGGACTAACGCTTGGTCGCTTAGCAACCATGGTGCGAATGGCCACTGAACTTAAGCGAGTAGCTGAGGAATGGGACCCTTTGATGAGCCGTTCATTACAGTTCTCCAACGTAATCGATGGTGGCATGTCGGTGTACAAGGATCTTTTTGCAAAGAAGAAAAAAGAGCGACAACAGCTGCCTATCACTATGTTCTTCTCCCGAACAAACACACCTGCACCGCGGGCTTCAGAAGAAGAGAACACTGCAGAGCGCAGTCAGGATGCAGCGGCCCAGTCTGAAGAGCAGTGAAACGGCCTACACGTGAGTCACTGTATTTGTATACATGTAATAGTTGCTAATTGTAAAAAAAAAAAAAGTTTTCTATTTCGCGGATTTCACTTATCGCGGGTCATTTTCGGAACGTAACCCCCGCGATAAACGAGGGATTACTGTATTCCCAAACTGTGGGGTGTGTAATAGTAGTGCATCATTAGTTCCTCTTGTCATATCAGTCATTACATACCTTAGAGAGCTACAGTATTTATAACTTGTCAGACATGTCCAGATCAACTAGCCTATGTCAGCTAAAGTTTTTTTTATTTAGTTTTTTTAACCCATAGATATTGTTCACATTTTTTTGTCACTCAAATAGCACATGAATACACCCTAGACATGGCAAAACATATAGAATTGCAAGAAGATTTGCTTTAAAACTGTAAAATGTTCTTTGCATCCCATGACAAAATGTGTAGAATTGCAGAAAATAAGCTTTAAACCTACAAAATTCTCTCCACCAACAAGAGGGGTGTGAACAGTTTGTGTCATGAACAGTGCTTGTGCCCATAGAAATAGACGTGGCTCTGAGTGAAAAGGTTTGGGAGCCCCCACCATAATTAACCTCTCTGAGCGGGAGGTCCAGTTAATGACATGTTATTACTGCATTATGAGAAATGTGGTTTATTTACTTACTGCTGCTTTGGGCCATAATTCAAGTATACAGTGATCAACGAGAGTCTGAAAGTGTGTGAGTCTGGGTATTACTCAAGGGATGTGTATTCAGAGCACATCTTGTTTCAATTAGACCTGTGGTCACTTTGCAAAACCCTGTAGAACTCTGGAACTGGGTAAACAGGAGTGTTGTGGTGGGCAGAGCTCACACTCAGAGAGTTAAACACACACACTCACACGTTACAGCACGGTGTAATCACTGGCTCATCACACACACAGATTCCCATTCCCCTTCCTACTGTGTGTGGTCTTCAAAACAAGCCAGCAGTGTACAATATTATTAGGAAACCAATATACTTATTTTGGAGGAGCAACAATGTGAAAAGACATTTCTGAAATCTCAGTTACAGTCCTAGCCAAAACAATGTACAATAACCCAGATCCAATAACCCAGTGGATTTATTTATCTTTCCTCTTTAACAATGGTTGGAATGTATAATGACATGTGTACAGTGCCTTCAGAAAGTATTCACACCCCTTTAGTTCTTTCACATTTTGTTGCGTTACAGCCTGAATTTAAAATGGACTAAATTGGGATTTTGTGTCAATAATCTACACACAGTACCCCAAAATGTAAAAGTGGAATTTTGTTTGCAGAACATTTTAGAAATTAATTTAAAAAAAATGAAAAGTTGAAATGTCTTGAGTCAATAAGTATTCAACCCCTTTGTTATGGCAAGACTAAATAAGCTCAGGAGTACAAATGTGCATAACAAATCGCATGGACTCATTCCGCGTTCAATAATATGGTTAACATTATTTTAGAATGACTACCCTCTCTTTGTACCCACACATACAATGATCTGTAAAGCCCCTTAATCAAGTAGTGAATTTCAAGCACAGATTCAACCACAAAGACCAGGGAGGTTGTTCAATGCCATGCAAAGAAGTGCACCGATTGGTAGATGTGTAAAAATTTAAAAATCTGACGCTGATATCCCTTGGTGAAGCATGGCGAAGTGATTAATTAGGCTTTGGATGGTGTATCATTACACCCAGTCACTACAAAGATACAGGCATCCTTCAAAAATCAGTTGCCGGGGAGGAAGGAAACTGCTCAGGGATTTTCACCATGATGCCAATGGTGATTTTAAAACTGAGGTTGGATCAACAACATTGTGGTAACTCCACAATACTAACCTAAATAGCAGAGTGAAAAGAAGGAAGCCTGTACAAAATACAAATATTCCAAAACATGCATCCTGTCTGCAACAAGGCACTTAAGAAATACTGCAAAAAATGTGGCGAAGAAATGTACTTTTGGTTCCGAATACAAAGCGTTATGTTTGGGGTAAATCCAACACAACACATCACTGAGTACCACTCTTCATATTTTTAAGCATGGTGGTGGCTGCATCATGTTATGGGTATGCTTGTCAATGGCAGGGACTAGGGAGATTCTTAGGATAGAAAATAAACGGAATACAGCTATAAGCACAAGCAAAATCCTAGAGGATAACCTGGTTCAGTCTGCTGGCCAACATACACTGGGAGACAAATTCACCTTTCAGCAGGACAATAACCTAAAACAAGGCCAAATCTATACTGGAGTTGCTTACCAAGACGCATTGAATGTTCCTGAGTGGCCTAGTTACAAATTTTACTTAAGTCAGCTTTAAAATCTATGGTAAGACTTGAAAATGTCTGTCTAGCAATGATCAACAATCAACTTGACAGAGCTTGAAGAATTTAAAAAAGAATAACTGGGCAAATATTGTACAATCCAGGTGTGCACAGCTCTTAGAGACTTACCCAAAAAGCCTCACAGCTGTACTTACAAAGTATTGACTCATGAGTGTGAATAATTATGTAAATGTGTTATTTCTTTATTGGATTTTCAATACATTTGCAAACATTTCTAAAAACATGTTTTACTTTGTCATTATGGGGTATTGTGTGTAGATGGGTGAGAGAGAAAAAATATATTTAATCCATTTTGAATTCAGGCTGTAACACAATAAAATGTGGACCAAGTTAAGGGATATGAATACTGTATTTAGCCTTTTTCTTGTAAAAAAGTGTGGCACTGCTGTGCAGTATCTACCTGAGGTGAGTGCTGGTTCCGCAAGTTGGCTCTGGATACAATCAGGGGCACACTCCAGCTCGGAGCCACCAGATAAGAGCTTGTTTCCTCCACTGTCCCTCCAGGAAAGTCCCTGGTCTGGCTCACTGCTGGAGGCCTCAGAGCTCAGCTTGGACTGCTGGTCTCCCACGGTTACAGAGGGGTCAGGAGAGGTTGTGGAGGTTGAAGTGGGTGTGGTGTCTGTGGTGGGGGTGGAGCTTATGCTGTATAGCCCATCCACTTTCCTCTGTGAGCTGTCAATCAGCTGAGCTATGACCTCTGACCTGGCTGGGGTCAGTGGCAGGTAGAGGTCACATGACGGCATGACGGGGGAAAGGGGGGAGGAGGTGGGAGAGAGGGAGTAGGGGGAGGTATTACAGCTCCTCTCAGAGCTCTTCCCTTGCAAGCCCTCAACCATCTTGGCCCTCTCCCTCCCTCCATCTTTCCTTTCATCCTTCTTTCCATCCCTGCTCTCCCCCTCTCCTCCACAGGAGCAGGTCCCGAGGGTTCCAGGGTTGACGGCCTGACTACAGTCTTCATTCTCTCCTACCTCTAAAGGTTCCCTCACAGACAACACACACACACAGGAGCCAGCCCACAGTGGAGACACACACACACCCTCCTCGCACACAGCCTCCTCAGAAACCTCCTCCGCCTCCCCTGACCCCTCACTTCCCATCCCCTCATCCTCCTCCTCCCTCCTCCTCTCCTCCTTCATCTCTTTAATGGGTGGTAGTTTGACCCGGTCACCAGGTATGGCTGTAGGACAGGTGTGTAGAGTTTCTGAGGGGGTGTCAGCAAGGACAATCAAACAGGTTTTCTCACACAGGGTGCAGTTCTGCCCCCCTACCCCACCTCCTTCACCCCCACTGTGGTAGAGAGGGGCCAGAGTCTCCTGGAGAGAAACACAGACAGATAGTTAGTCTGAGAGCCGTTGAATGTTTTATTTAGTCTACTGTTTATGCATGTCATCTCTGCCACTAAAAAAAAAGAGTCTACCCTACCTGCTGTATCCTGGTCCTTTTCAGATTCTGGACACATAATCGCAAATTCACTGTAAGACATAAGAGGATGACAGTCATTCATTTCAGATACATTTTATGCCAAGAAATATTTCTATTAAAAAAATGATTCTCTCAAGAATATTGTCCTCTGCAACAAATTCAACCTGGGTAGACATAACATAGTAAATGTAAATCTGTCTCCCTTCAAATAGTATCATATATTACGTTTAGTATGGTATGTACTAATTTATGGATGTCCATCATCCATTTCGTATGATATGTTACGAATTCCAATTTGTTGTGGCTAACGTTAGCTAGGGGTTAAGATTAGGGTTAAGGTTAGGATTAGGAGTTAGGTTAAAGGCTTAAGGTTAGCTAACATGCTAAGTAGTTGCTAATTAGCTCAAATGCTAAAGTTGTCCGTGATGAGATTCAAACACAAAACCTTTGGGTTGCTAGATGTTCACATTATATGCCCACCTATCCACCCCAACCGTGGGTGTCCAGGATTTACGTTTACTATGTTACGTCTAGTCTATGAGACAAGGCAGACAAATGTAATCTCTCACTCGGGTACCTGAGAGTAGTTTGAGTTTGTCCTTGTAGCAGAAGAGCAGGAGGATGAGGAGACAGAGGACAGTGACGACTGACAGAATACACACTAGGACCCAGGAGGAGGTAGAGGAACCAGAGAGATGGGGTCCACAGACAGCATCAGTCTGGTCGCTCCCAGTCTTTTTGTCACTCTTCCCCAGGCCTTTACAACTGGAAGGAGAAAACACCCAAGGACACATGGTCATTACTTCTGTTCTATAGTAACTCAGACATTCTCTCTCTTCTTTCTTTCCCTCTCTCGCTCTGCTCTCTTTCTCTCCTTCCCTCTCTCTCTGTTCTCTTGGTTGACCACAGAGTCAGGCAGTGGTAGAAGCTGCTCTGTGTTCCAGTGGAAGTGGTGCAGCATTAGTCAGAACAGCGGTGTGGTGGAGCTTTGAGCGCCTGTAGAACCCTGTTCCTGCCTCACTGAATGGGACACGCTGGACTGAAGAGGAGCGCCCAGGGGAAAAGACAGTGTATGAAGGGACACGGTATAGGTGTGTGTTAACTCACTTGGTCCACTGTCTGCATGGTTCTATAGAGGTGTTGGGAGAGAAATATCCTCTCTTGCACGCAACACAAGATCTCCTGCCCGCCTCTGAGTTTAAAACACACATGACAGAGAAGAGTGAAAAACTGGACTGCTGACAACAGTGGCAACACAGAAGTGTGTGTGTGTGCCTGCATCTGTGTGTATATGTATGCCAGTGTGTGTGTGTGTGTGTGTGTATGTCTCTCTCACCAGTGTCAGTCTCCAGTCCATATCCTGGACCACAGGTAGGAATCTTCTCACAGAACTCACAGTTGATAGGAGAACACTCTAGACCAGGTTGACATTGACAGGGTACCGCAGCCTGGGGGTTACTGGGCCTCTCACGGTTAAAACCTTTACCTGGGGTTCACAAACAGGTCAGGGGTTAGTGGTTAACCAAAGCAAACACCACAGACATCAGCATCTCTAAAAGCCTTTGCTAAAATATATAGAAAACAACGCTTCAGCAATAGACTTAAAGTCATCCATCCAACTAGACTAGACTCCAGTCACCTACTGACCTGTGTCACAGAACTTCTGTGGCAGACACTTGGTCTCGTTGGTCCAGTCAGGCTGGTACTCATCACGACCACACTGACGACACTTGGTGTCAGAGTACCCAGAACACTCTGCAAACACATAGGACCCTGGGGAATGGGGAAGAGCGAGAGGGTTAGACTGGCCACAGGTTAATACACCGACGTTGAATTGATCTACTGAGGTAAGAGAAAGCGGAAGAGGCTAAAATAGATACATTTCCGTCACGCTTAGAGATGGACAGTTATTTGGGGATTAGGGCATGTGTAGGGTGTGTACACATGTGTATGTAGTGCAGCAAGTCAGTTCCTCTTTGACATCCTTCCTCATTTATTTTCAGGAAAAATGAAACATGGCAGTTTCTTTCTTCCATGCATATGACGGCTCTCTGCTAAAGCCCAGACAACTGGTTCTGTAGAGTGGTAATATTGGGTGTTAATGGCCATTCATGTATTTCTCTGGTTTAGTTTACCTGGTTCACACCTCCTGCAGCATCTCTTGTCTTTGAGGTACTGCTGCTGGGTACAGGTGGGTCTGGAGAGGGCTCTCTGGAAGACAAAACACAGACCACTATGGCTAATCTGGTTGTGTCAAGGCCTAAAACAATTATTGGCAGGTGACAGTAAATTTAAACAAAATGTCATTCATTCATTTATTTATTCACCATACAAAAAGAAAACGCATGGAGAAAAACATCTGGTTAAAAAGGGTGGTTTTCGGACATGTGAAAAATGACACGTGTGAACGTTTGTCACATGTGAAGGTTCTGAATCTATTTTCACATGTGAAACTGCATATTTCACACGTGAATATGCAATTGACATGTGAGGTGAAAACGGGTTATTCTCCTCACATATAAAAAGTGGACTTCAATACATGTGAACAACTGACTTCACGTGTCTCTTTTCATATGTGAACATTTCTGCTCAACATGTCAAAACAGCTATTTCACATGTGAAAATGCTAATTTATCATGTGTGATTTTTGTAAGGGTCATTCATTAATTTGTAGACATGAGATATAAGTCTATTAATACGACTAAACAGTGGATGTAGGAGGAAAAGAGAAGAGGATTGCCCAACTCTTTCCTGTCGTTTGAAACAAAGACAGAAAGAAACAGAAAACGTTCTGTTGACAGTGAGAATGTGAGAATGTTTGCAGTGGAATGCCTCCACTGCAAACATTCTCACATTCTCACTGTCAACAGAACGCATTTTGGAATAAAACATTACTTGAATAAAACTTTGTTCTAATGATTTGATTCCAAACTGTTCTAACGACCAAGCCCTTTTAAACAAAACCATAAAATACAAATAGTGCCCACCTCAGCAGAGCATACTGGCATTGTAGTAGTCACCAGAGTGGATACTAGGCTGTGGAGGGAGGGTGGTCGCCTCAGTGGCTCGTTGAAGCTTGGTGTACAGATGTAGGATCTTAATTTGATCACCCTGTTGCAGGATAACTTTCCTTTTACAACTTTCCAGTTAAATTTGAAACTTGTAGTGTACAGTGCATTCGGAATGTATTCAGACCCCTTCTATTTTGTTACATTACAACCTTATTCTAAAATGGATTAAATAAATAAACGTCCTCAATCTACACACAATACCCAATAATGACAAATATATCTTTTTTGGCAATTAAAAAAAAAATAAGCAGAAACACTTTATTTACATTTACAAGTATTCAAACCCTTTGCTACGAGACTCAAAATTGAGCTCAGGTGCATCTTGTTTTCACTGATGTGTTTCTACAACTTGATTGGAGTCTAACTGTGGTAAATTCAATTGATTGGACATGATTTGGAAAGGCACACACCTGTCTGTATAAGATCCCACAGTTGACAGTGCATGTCAGAGCAAAAACCAAGCCATGAGATCGAAGGAATTGTCTGTAGAGCTTCAAGACAGGATTGTGCTGAGGCACAGATCTGGGGAAGGGTACCAAAACATTTCTGCAGCATTGAAGTTCCCCAAAAACACAGTGGCCTCCATCATTCTTAAATGGAAGAAGGTGACCAATAACTCGATGGTCACTCTGACAGAGCTCCAGAGTTCCTCTGTGGAGATGGGAGAACCTTCCAGAAGGACAACCATCTCTGCAGCACTCCACCAATCAGGGCTTTATGGTAGATTAGCTAGACAGAAGGCACTCCTTAGTAAAAGGCACATGACAGCACGCTTGGAGTTAGCCAAAAGGCACCTAAAGAACTCTCAGACCATGAGAAACAAGATTCTCTGCTCTGATGAAACCAAGATTGAACTCTTTGCGTCAAGTCCGGAGGAAACCTGGCACCATCCCTATGGTGAAGCATGGTGGTGGCAGCATCATGCTGTGGGGATGTTTTTCAGTGGCAGGGACTGGGAGACTAGTGAGGATCGAGGGAAAGATGAACATAGCAAAGTACAGAGAGATCCTTGATGAAAACCAGCTCCAGAGCGCTCAGGACCTCAGACTGTGGTGAAGGTTCACCTTCCAACAAGACAACGCCCCTAATCACACAGCCAAGACAACGCAAGAGTGGCTTCTGAATGTCCTAGAGTGGCCCAGCCAGAGCTCGGACTTGAACCCAATCGAACATCTTTGAAGAGTGAAGAGACCTGAAAATAGCTGTGCAGCGATGCTCCCCATCCAACCTGACAGAGCTTGAGAGGATCTGCAGAGAAGAATGGGAGAAACTCCCAAAATACAGGTGTGTCAAGCTTGTAGCATCATACCCAAGAAGAATCAAGAATGTAATCGCAACCTAGCTAAAATTAAGATCCTACATCTGTGTAATAGACACTTAAAACATGAGTCTCTCTCTACTGTGAACACTGATCGTGCTGTGGTCTACCCACCCACTGCTGTTGGCAGGGGTGCAATGGTAAGCTAATACAATACCCCTCACCACAAACACACATATGCATGTACCCCCCCAGCCAGTGTTCTGAATTACAGAATAATACTGTTATGAGAGAAAATATGCTGAACCAAAAGTTTCTTTGTGAAGGAATAGAACTAACAAAAACACCTAATTCTCCATTTATATAAACCTTCAAACACCACAGGCACAGAATGCTTCTGCCTAGTATTACTAACCCCCATCCTAAATAATCTTACAGTAGCTATACTTTACTGTCACATGGTACAACTCTTGCCCCTCTCCATCCCTCCCTCTGCTGTCTGTGCTCCCATGCCAGGTCTGTCCCCCAATCACAGACTACAGAAATTCATCTAAAGCTTTTCTCATTCAGGTTTTTCTTGTTACCCACCAATTAAACAAAAACAAAGTCTGTAGCCACGTCTTAAGCTGCAACCCAGAACAAACCAGCTTTCTGCGACCAACCCTTTGAAAACCCCCACTGATACGGTTTTAGTCCATGTGTCTGTAGTGCCAGAGATCCCAACCAGTTTAATTACTTCCACAGTGTCTCACACTAGTCATTGTTTTGCTTTTAATGATGAATGCCATTCATAGTTGTGACCACAGTCATAATGATCAACATGTGTTAAAGGAGACAAGCTGACTGAGATCAGAGCAATGCTGCCATGCATCAACTTACAGCTGTTGGAGAAGGACACATTTCCCATACATGGAAGAAGAAGGTGGGTGATTAATGGACCAGTAGTTCTGATGGCTCAGCATGGTGCTGGAAACACTATAGTTGTGGGTTTGATTCCTGGATGGGCCATACATAGATAGGCCTTTAATACTACAGGGTTTCCCAAACTCGGTCCTCTGGACCCCAAGGGGTGCATGTTTTGGTTTTTGTCCTAGCACTACACAGCTGATTCAAATCAACTAATCATCAACCTTTGATAATTTGAAAAAGCTGTGTAGTGTTAGCAAAAACCAAAACGTGCATGCCTTGGGGTCCCGAGGACCAAGTTTAGGAAACGCTGCCTTACTGTATAACTGTCATGGATCAATGTTTCAGAGATGAGGGAAGGATATGCAGGAAGGATGTGAGGGAAGAAGGCATGTTGAGATTATTGACACCCAACCGTGACAGACAGTATTGCTCAATGACAGATTTGGGCGAAAGGGGACAGGAAACCAAAAGAATGCTGGGAATCGTATTTCAGTTTCCTCTGCCTCCGAACATCAGGCCATAATTGAGACGTTGCTGCAATATGTTTTAATTCTCTAAATATAGAAGAGCATGGCTGGATCCACCCTAAATGATTACAGGCTAGAGAAAGGCCAGGATGTTACATAGGCTCCTCTAACCTCCATCCGTTCTAACTTTATCTGAGAGTGCAACTACAGTCAGTTCTGTTACATACAAACATTGGTTCCCAAACTGTGTTTGTGTGTGCTGTGAACCATCACAAGCTTAAAAAGAAGAGATATACAACGTAGAACACCAAATAATGCACGCAGAGCAGAATTAGGCCGATACCCGCTAATGATCAAAATCCAGAAAACAGCCGTAAAATTCTACAACCGCCTAAAAGGTAGCGATTCCCAAATATTCCATAAAGCCATCACCTACAGAGAGATGAACCTGGAGAAGAGTCCCCTAAGCAAGCTGGTCCTGGGGCTCTGTTCACAAACACACCCCACAGAGCCCCAGGACAGCAACACAATTAGACCCAACCAAATCATGAGAAAACAAAAAGATAATTACTTGACACATTGGAAAGAATTAACAAAAAAACGGAGAAAACTAGAATGCTATTTGGCCCTAAACAGAGAGTACACCCTGGCAGAAAACCTGACCACTGTGACTGACCCAAGTTTAAGGAAATATTTGACTATGTACAGACTCAGTGAGCCTTGCTATTGAGAAAGGCCGCCGTAGGCAGACCTGGCTCTCAAGAGAAGACAGACTATGTGCACACTGACCACAAAATGAGATGGAAACTGAGATGCACTTCCTAACCTCCTGCCCAATGTATGACCATATTAGAGACACATATTTCCATCAGATTACACAGATCCAAAGAATTCCAAAACAAACCCGATAAACTCCCATATCTACTGGGTGAAATACCACAGTGTTCCATCACAGCAGCAATATTTGTGACATGTTGCCACAAGAAAAGGTCAACCAGTGAAGAACAAACACCATTGTAAATACAACCCATATTTATGCTTATTTTCCCCTTTGTACTTTAATAATTTGTACATCGTTACAACACTGTATATATACATAATATGACATTTATAATGTTTTTATTGTTTTGGAACTTCTGTGAGTGTAATGTTTCCTGTTCATTTTTATTGTTAATTTCACTTTTGTATATTATCTACTTCACTTGCTTTGGCAATGTTAACATATGTGTCCCATGCCAAAGCCCCTTGAATTGAAATAGAGAGAGAGATAGAGAGAAAGGAAGAGAGTGTGCGATAGAGAGAGACCTGGATCTCAAAGAAGACAGGCTATGTGCACACTGCCCACAAAACGAGGTAGAAACTGAGCTGCACTTCTTACCCTCCTGCCAAATGTATGACCATATTAGAGACACATATTTCCCTCAGATTACACAGACCCACAAAGAATTTGAACACAAATCCAACTTTGATAAATTTGCATATCCATTAGATGAAATATCACACAGGGTGCCATCACAGCAGCAAGATGTGTGACCTGTTGCCACAATACATTTTTTCCCCTTTTGTAGTTTAACTATTTACACATCGTTACAACACTGTACATAGCCATAATATGACTTTTGAAATGTCTCTATTCCTTTGAAACGTTTGTGAGTTTAATGTTTACTGTTAATTTTTATTGTTTATTTCACTTTTGTTTATCATCTATTTCACTTGATTTGGCAATGTAAACATATGTTTCCCATGCCAATAAAGCTATTTGAATTGAAATTAATTCAGAGTGAGAGGAAGAGAGAGGGGGAGAGAGGGATAGAAAGAGAGAGATGAGTGACGGACTGAGTGTGCATGTGTGAATGAGTGAATGAGATAGAGGACTAGAGAAAGAGTGTGTGACAGTTCTCACAACCAGTAGCACCTGTAAAATACTATCTTTATTTGTTTGTGTATGAGAGGGGGGGGGGGGCTGCAATCCCTGTTCCCATCATCTTCTCTGACGAGATACATTCCAGTCTTTCTCAGATTTGCATAACCGCCACCCCGAACTCTGACATCGGGCCAAGAACAACCTCCCCCACATTAATGATTTAACACCTGGGTATTTGTAGACTACAGATTAAAATCTAAGTACTCTGTGAATTATTGCATGACAATCTCATGTCCATTCATGTTACTAACACGGGATATAAATTATATGCAATGACTTATAAACAGTTGACTTATGGTTAACATATGTAACAATGGTTTATTGCCCTTTATAAACAGATCTCCATCTAAAGTACTGTCTGCCGCTGGACGTGGGCAGTAGTAGACTGTATGTCTCTCTGTCTGTCATCGAAGCACCACCACAATGCCTTATATTTTACCACGAACTCCGCAGCAGAAGTGAACTCCTTCGTCCGCTGCTCTTTAGCACGCACGAGGTTCCAATAAATCACGTTTGCGGGGGTAGTTGTGAAGCACCAGGGAAACTGTGAAGCATGCTGTACCCTATTGCGTGATTGTGTTTATGAGTCTGTTATTAAAGAATGTGAAACAATGTGTATGTTTAATGCTTTTCATTAAATCATGTACGGCTATAATTATTGTATATAAATGATTAAAGGAATGGAAACATTGTGATTTTAGAGTGAGGAACGGCTTGCTGGGGAACTCATTTAAACTTGTCATAAGGCTGACGGCTAAAAAAACAGCCTGTACTATATCTAGATTCTACAATATATTTTCATTAAAAAATATATATTTTCTCCCCAAATAGAAGGTATATTTATCACGGTCCACAACTTGGTTGGTTTCTTCCTCTGTCACTCTGTCAGGTTAAGACTTGTCCTACAGGAGTGAGAATGAGGCAACACCTGGGCTAATCCAGTTAGTATAGTAGTAGACACTTAGCGTTTAGATACTGTAGACACTTAGCGTTTAGATACTGTAGACACTTAGCGTTTAGATACTGTAGACACTTAGCGTTTAGATACTGTAGACACTTAGCGTTTAGATACTGTAGACACTTAGCGTTTAGATACTGTAGACACTTAGCGTTTAGATACTGTAGACACTTAGCGTTTAGATACTGTAGACACTTAGCGTTTGCCTGCACATGAGACAAAACATAAATTACTGAATGAATACTAGTGTTTGGTATTGCATAAAAGCCTGACAATTGTCTAGCACAAGAAGAGAGTCATTACAATAGAAAATATGACTAGAAATGTATGTTTTGATAACAACGAGCATTGCCATTAAAAAGATGGACATGTGCAACTCAGTGAAAGTCGTATACAGTTGAGGACAAATAGACTGAAATGAAGAAAAAAAACGTTTGGTGTTCACTTGTGTTTAAATTCCAACTGCACAGGACACCCCTCACTTCAAAGTCAAAAAATGTCATGGACTAAATTATTCATGCGCTCCATTGTAAAGTGCAAGGTAGTCCAATACTGGACTAAAGGCGCCTAAAGTTACTCCTTATTTTCCAAGAACCTTACATGTTTTGTTTAGAGGCGAATTGGCTCTGGCAGCTAAAACAGCCAAACTCTCCATCTAAACTTGAATCGATTCTCAGTAAGGTTCTAGAAACATAAAGCCCTTTACTTTCATATCAGATCAAAATAATTTCACAAATGCAAAATACACACTTACTGTACATTGTTTTAACACAGTTTCAGCCAACAGTTATTTTCAGTGACAACACTTTTGTGGCATGTCCGACTTCCTCACAGGTGTTTGGAAACGCAGATAGTCCTAGCTAATTAGTACAGGTAGTCCACTCTGTCTTCCCTCTTTTTTCTGTAAACAAGCGCTGTAACATGGGAATATGGCCATGTGGGAACCTTAACCCGATACAGGTGTGTAGTAATTTAAGCTTTTTTTATTTATTATTATTTCTGGCTGATATGAAAGATATGTTCCTTACGTTTCCAATACCGTACCGCAAGCAATGCGTGTTAACGTTTAGATCAAGTGTCGGGGCTCTTAACAAAACTTCACTGGCCAGAAGATACCTTAATCAATTAGGTGCTAAAGGTAGTTAGCGTATATGAATGGGGTAAGTGCAAAGGTACCAATGTACATGAAAGCAACTGTAGGTCCTGCATTTCTCAATGGAATATCTGACATGCAGCATATTGCTCAGACAGTTGCAACACCAACCCGTAGGATGGGGAGAAGGAGGGAAGAGAACACGTCCTAAATCCCCTAGACAAACCCACATGATCCTGATTTACAGTAACAAGACAACGCCCCCACAACACATTGGAGCCGAAACGTGAACGTCCGGTAAAAACAACCTTAAGGCCAGCAAGAGTGCATTCAGCTGTCCTTTACAGGGACCGGTAGAGGGCCGGGGGTGCTTGGTCACGACCCAAACATAAATGATTCCACTTGATGCTCAAGCATGTCTGTTTTCTACCAACTCTTCCAGAGCAATAACAATGGCTAGATGAAGACCTATTCTACATCTAGAGAAAACTCTATACATCCACTAAATAAAACTATTATCTATATAAAGCACTTTTTTATGTATGTAATGAGTTTTTTGAGTAGCCTATGACTTACCTGTGCGCACAGATTGAGAACCAGATGGGTGACCCAGCCTTGAAATATCCAACTGGTAGGGAAGTGAACTCTCATCTCTCCTCCTTAGAGACACAAATCAGAGAAGACAAGAAATCCAATTGTCTTGTACAGATTTAGGATGATCGATATCAAAGGAACCGGTACGGTTTTTGTCGGTAATTATAGGGATTTTGGGGGATACAGTGTGGAGCCTCCAGACCTGTCTGGCATTCTCGCTTCGCATGCCCGGTAATGCACGCTCTGCTCTCCTCTAATATCACCCACGCGCTCTAGAGTGAGCAGCCTCCGGTCAAAACACAGTAAATTTACTAGCACTACGGGAGAGAGAGCTGGGGAAGATCCCGCCCCTCTGACCTTCTCCTCCAATGGCTTTTGAGGAGACGAGGAGAGAGGACGCGAGGAGCATGCAGTGAGTGGTATTTGGGGGTCCTCTGTAACAGCCTCATCTATCCCCCCCCCTGCCTACCTCTTTTCCCTCTCTCCCTCCTGCATCCATTCTAAGCCGTCAGGTGTAATTTAATATTTGCATAACCGTCACTTTATTTTAGAAGGAAGGCTTTCTTCACCTTTACTCAGCTGTGTCACTCTCTCCTCTCCTTCGCCAGGGACAAGCAGAACCTCACATGCAAATTCAGAGGCTTTCCGCTTTTGTTTTTGTTGAGTTTTTTTCTTTTACTAGGTGAGAGAGAGTGGGGGAATACTTCCTGGAGGCGTTCTCTGGAACTTGGTAGAACTTAATGTTCTAATTCCATGTTCCAGGAACACAGAACAGACAGTGATGTTTGGAGTTGTAACTCTGTCATTGCAGGTTTCTGTGACACAATGGAACCTACTGGAGCTAAGTCTAGACCTCTGCTCACCACGTCAGCTCTGACAGAGACCACAAACTTTGCTTCTGATAATGATGATGCAAAGATGCAGGGATGTGTTGCATCGGTGACGTCATATTTGAAATTGTACGGTACATCCAAACACACATTGAATAAACAGATATACAACTACATTGAACAGAAATGTAAACGCAACATGTAAAGTGTTGGTCCCATATTTCATGAGCTGAAATAAAAGAACCCCAAAAATGTTACATACGCACAAAAAGCTTATTTCGCTCAAATTATTTTGACAAATTTGTTTACATCCCTGTTAGTGAGCATTTCTCCTTTGCCAAGATAATCCATCCACCTGACAGGACAATAAAAGGCCACTGTAAAATGTGCAGTTTTGTCACAACACAATGCCTCAGATATCTCAAGTTTTAAGGGAGCATGCAATTGGCATGCTGACTGCAGGAATGTCCACCAGAGCTGTTGCCAGAGAATAAACCGCCTCCAACGTCGTTTTAGAGAATTTGGCATTACGTCCAAGCGTTCTCACAAACGCTAGCCCACGACGTCACGCTTCCAGACAAACTAAACACCTTCTTTGCCCACTTTGAGGATAATACAGTCCCACCTTCGCGGCTCGCTAACAAAGACTGCGCCCCCCCTCTCCTTCTCTGTGGCTGACGTGAGTAAAAGATTTAAACGTGTTAACCCTCGGAAGGCTGCTGGCCCAGACGGCATCCCTAGCTGCGTCCTCAGAGCATGCGCAGACAAGTTGGCTGGTGTGTTTACAGACATATTCAATCACTCCCTATCCCAGTCTGTTCAATCACTCCCTATCCCCACATGCTTCAAGATGGCTACCATTGTTTCTGTACCCAAGAAGGCAAAGATAACAACTTCCCAGTAGCACTCACTTCTGTCATCATGAAGTGCTTTGAGAGGCTAGTCAAGGATTATATCACCGCCACCTTACCGGCCACCCTAGACCCACTTTAGTTTGCGTACCGCCCCCCAACAGGTCCACAGATGACGCAATCGCCATCACACTGCACACTGCCCTATCCCACCTGGACATAAAATAATACCTATGTAAGAATGTTGTTCATGGATTACAGCTCAGCATTCAACACCATAGTACCCTCCAAGCTCACCATCAAGCTAAAGGTCCTGGGTCTCAACCTCGCCCTGTGCAACTGGGTCTTGGACTTACATTTACATTTACATTTAAGTCATTTAGCAGACGCTCTTATCCAGAGCGACTTACAAATTGACTTCCTGATGGGCCATCCACACTTCGCGGCCCCACAAGGGTGTAGGCTCAGCCCTCTCCTGTACTCCCTGTTCACCCATGACTGCGTGGCCAAGCACGCCTCCAACTCAATCATCAGTAGTGGGCTTGATCACCAACAACGACGAGACAGCCTACAGAGAGGAGGTGAGGGCACTCGGAGTGTGGTGTCAGGAAAACAACCTCTCACTCAACGTCAACAAAACAAAGGAAATTATTGTGGACTTCAGGAAACAGCAGAGGGAGCATCCTCCTTATCCACATCGAAGGAACAGCAGTGGAGAAGGTGGAAAGTGTTAAGTTCCTGGGCGTACACACCACTGACAAACTGAAATGGTCCACCCACACAGACAGTGTGGTTAAGAAGGCGCAACAGCGCCTCTTTAACCTCAGGAGGCTGAAGAAATTTGGCTTGTCACCCAAAACCCTGACAAACTTTTACAGATGCACAATCAAGAGCATCCTTTCGGGCTGTATCACAGCCTGGTACGGCAACTGCACTGCCCTCAACTGCAAGGCTCTCCAGAGGGTGGCACAACGCATCACCGGGGGCAAACTACCTGCTCTCAATGACACCTACAGCACCCGATGTCACAGGAAGGCCAAAAAGATCATCAAGGACAACAACCACCCGAGCCACTGCCTGTTCACACCGCTATCATCCAGAAGGTGAGGTCAGTACAGGTGCATCAAAGCTGGGACCGAGAGATTGAAAAACAGCTTCTATCTCAAGGCCATCAGACTGCTAAACAGCAATCACTAACTCAGAAAGGCTGCTGCCTACATTGAGACCCAATCACTGGACACTTTAATAAATGGATCACTAGTCACTTTAAACAATGCCACTTTAAATAATGCCACTTTAATAATGTTTACATATCTTACATTACTCATATCACATGTATATACTGTATTTTATACCATCTATTGCACCTTGCCTATGCCCCTCGGCCATCGCTCTTCCATATACTTATATGTACATATTCTCATTCACCCTTTTAGATTTGTGTGTATTAGGTAGTTGTTGGGGAATTGTTAGATTACTTGTTAGATATTACTGCACTGCCGGAACTAGAAGCACAAGCATTTCGCTACACTCACATTAACATCTGCTAAAAAAAATGTGATCATTTTTTAAAATTTGATTTGAGGACCTCCACATCCGGCTTCTTCACCAGCAGGATTGTCTGAGACCAGTCCCCTGGACAGCTGATGAAACGGTGGGTTTGCGCACCCAAATCATTTCTGCATACTGTGAGAAACCGTCTCAGGGAATCTCATCTGCGTGCTCGTTGTCTTCACCAGGGTCTTGACCTGACTGCAGTTCGGCATCATAACCGACTTCAGTGGGAAAATGATCACCTTCGATGGCCACTGGCAGGATGGAGAGGTGTGCTTTTCACGGATAAATCCCGGTTTCAACTGTACCGGCATATGGCAGGCGTCTTGTGGGCGAGCGGTTTGCTGATGTCAACGTTGTGAACAGAGTGCCCCATGGTGGTGGTGGGGTTATGGTATGGGCAGACATAAGCTACGGACAACGATCACAATTGCATTCTATCGATGGCAATTTGAATGCACAGAGATACCGTGAGGAGATCCTGAGGCCCATTGTCGTGCCATTCATCCACTTCCATCACCTCATTTTTCAGCATGATAATTCACAGCCCCATGTCGCAAGGATCTGTAAACAATTGCTGGAAGCTGAAAATGTCCCAGTTCTTTCATGGCCTGTATACTCACCAGACATATCACCCATTTAGCATGTTTGCGATGCTCTGGATCGACATGTACGACAGCGTGTTCCAGTTCCCGCCAATATCCATCAACTTCGCACAGCCATTGAAGAGGAGTGGGACAACATTCCAACCAACAGCCTGATCAACTCAGGTAAGGGTGCTCTCGAGTGGCTAGATGTTCTTTACCATTCAGCCATATGATTTGCCACCAATGCTCCTTATTAGACACATTACTGCACTCTATACTCTGTAAACTGGTCATCTCTGTATACCCGTCGCAAAACCCACTTTTTGATGCTTATTTATAAAACCCTCTTAGGCCTCACTCCCCCCTATCTGAGATACCTACTGCAGCCCTCATCATCCACCCGTTCTTGTCACACCCTGATCAGTTTCACTTTTCCTCGTTATTGTCTCCACCCCTTCCAGGTGTCGCTTGTTTTCCCCAGTGTATTTATCCCTGTGTGTCCTGTCTCTCTGTGCCAGTTCGTCTTGTATGTTTCCAAGTCAATCAGTGGTTTCCCGTTCTCCTGATTTTTGCATTCTCCTTTTTCTAGTCCTCCCGGTTTTGACCCTTGCCTGTTTCTGGACTTTGTACCCGCCTGCCTGACCATTCTGCCTGCCTTGACCACGAGCCTGTCTGCCACTCTGTACCTCCTGGACTCTGATCTGGTTTTGACCTTTTTGCCTGTCCACGACCATTCTCTTGCCTACCCCTTTGGATTAATAAACATTGTAAGACTCCAAGCATCTGCCTCCTGTG
The DNA here is from genome assembly GCF_045679555.1 of Salvelinus alpinus. Lineage (NCBI taxonomy): Eukaryota > Metazoa > Chordata > Actinopteri > Salmoniformes > Salmonidae > Salvelinus > Salvelinus alpinus. Next base: position 66,032,426 of record NC_092093.1, read on the forward strand.
TCTGCATTTGGGTCTCGCCTTGTGCCTTGATAGTTCTGCCAGTCACATTCTGTAAAAGGTTTCCAAAGCACACATATCCCTGCGGTGCTCGTCTTTTCAGTTCACTGCAGCTAGCGACTTGAACGAGCTGCAACAAACAATCAAACTGGACAGTTTTATCCCAATCTCTTTATTCAAAGACTCATTCATGGACACTCTTACTGACAGTTGTGGCTGCTTTGCGTGATGTATTGTTGTCTCTACCTTCTTCCCGTTTGTGCTGTTGTCTGTGCCCAATAATGTTTGTACCATGTTTTGTGCTGCTACCATGTTGTTGTCATGTTGTGTTGCTACCATGCTGTATTGTCATGTGTTGCTGCGATGCTGTGTTGTTGTCTTAGGTCTCTCTTTATGTAGTGTTGTGGTGTCTCTCTTGTCGTGATGTGTTTTGTCCTATATTTTTATTTTATTTATTTGTATTTTTAATCCCAGCCCCCGTCCCAGCAGGAGGCCTTTTGTCTTTTGGTAGCCGTCATTGTAAATAAGAATTTGTTCTTAACTGATTTGCCTAGTTAAATATAAATAAATAAACTCTATGCAAATGGTGGTCATACCAGATACTGACTGGTTTTAAGGTATTTGTGACCAACACATGCATATCTATATTCCCAGTTGTGAAATCCATATATTAATGAATTTATTTCAATTGACTGATTTCCTTATTTGAACTGTAACTCAGTAAAATCTTTGAAATTGTTGCCTGTTGCATTTATTTTGGTTCAGTGTATTTTTGTATACAGATGATGATTTGTTGCTCTTGTTTCTGTTAGAGTTATTAGCCTACACTTGAACGTACGTTCTTAGTCTTTCTAATATGCCACCAAAGCTTCTCTCTTTCATTGATGAGAGCTTTATAATGACAGAAAAAAAATATTTATGTATAAAATGTATGTATTAAAACATGTTTTTTTTCTCAGAGCCAATGGAAGTATTTCATTCTGCTCCCCCCACTCTCCTGCTCCTCCCCTCTCTCTCTCTCCAAGGCCATTCCCGTAAGCTCCCGCTGAGCAAGGCATATTTGTGGCGATCCTCCCTACAGTTAGCAGAGGGGAAATTAGGATCTGGAAATGACTAGTGTAGCAATAAAATGCCTCAATTTAAACTCCAAACATATCGCTAACAGTTCAACGCTTCAATTTAGCCTCTGACACCAAACATGGCTGAAGCCACAGAAACATCTGGCTGTGTGTGTGTAAGGATAAACATTTCCCAAAAGGCAAAAGCAAATAATTCATTGGTTATGCATGTTGCTACAGGCAACCTACTTATAAAGGGAGAGTAAAACATGGACAACCAGAAAAGGAGAAAGGGCCAGGGGAGGATTCCATTAATAAGTGCTCTAGTGGTCTGCCACACACTGAATGTGTGTGTTTTCTGCCATGAAAGTGACCATAGCGCTGGACTCAGTTCAAAGGGTTCCTTCCGTATCCTGTTTGCAGTCGTGTCACTGGCACACACACACACACACACACACACACACACACACACACACACACACACACACACACACACACACACACACACACACACACACACACACACACACACACACACACACACACACACACACACACACACACACACACACACACGAGAGCAGTAAAAACAGCAGCGTAGAGGCACCATGTTCCCGTGGTTGAAACTTGAAGACCATTTCTGCTGCTTGCTTTGGAAACAGACATGATTTTCTGAGTCACCACAGCACACACACACTCGCCCAAAGTCAGTCGTATGACTAAGAAGTCCCAATTGAGGCCCTTTCCAAACACACACACACACACAGTAGTAAGTTAAGTAAAAACACAGGACCCCAAGAAAGTCAACATTCACCAAAGTTGGGCTTAAAAACCTCTTCTGACACACTGCAAACATAGATGAACTCTCATGCAAATCACCCACATTCTCTCTCTCTTTCTCAAACACACCTACCCTTAAGCACACCCCTCTACACCGGGTGCGTATCCTAACCCAGATCCCGCCCTTTACCCTAAACTGGGTTCGTATCCAAATCCCAACTCTCTCCCTTCTTTGAGCCCACCCCTCACTTTATTCATGTTCAGTCTGATGTTTTGTTTTGAGTCCAGTTTTTTTCTTTTAATTTCTACAATGGTAAAGCAACTTAGGGTCTTTGAAAAGCACAATTTAAGTCCCATGTATACTGAACAAAAAGATAAACACAACATGCAACAATTTCAAAGATTTTGCTGAGTTACAGTTCATATCAGGTAATCAGTCAATAGAAATAAATGAATTGGGCTCTAATCTATGGATTTTACATGACTGGACAGGGGCGCAGCCATCGGTGGGCCCACCCATTTCAGGGGCCAGGTCCACCAACTGGGGAGCCAGGCACAGCCAATCAGAATGAGTTTTTCCCCAAAAAAGGGCTTTACTGCAGACAGAAATACTCCTCGGCACCCTCCCTTCTCTGACAATCCCGCAGGTGAAGAAGCCGGATGTGGCGGTCCTGGGCTGGTTACACGCGGTCTGCGGTTGTGAGGCCGGTTGGACGTACTACCAAATTCTCTAAAACAACGTTGGAGGCGGCTTATGGTAATTAACAAATTCTCTGGCAACAGCTCTGGCAATTGCACACTCCCACAAAACTTGACACATCTGTGGTATTGTGTTGCATGACTGCACATTTTAGAGCTGCCTTGTATTATCCCCAGCACAAGGTGTACCTGTGTAACGTTCATGCTGTTTAATCAGCTTCTTGATATGCCACACCTGTCAGGAGGATGGATTATCTTGACAAAAGGATCAAATTCTCACTAACAGGGATGTAAACAAATGTGTGCACAAAATTTGAGAGAAATTAGCTTTTTGTGCGTATGGAACATTTCTGGGATCTTTAATTTCAGCTCATGAAACATGGGACCAACACTTTACATGTTGCATTTATATTTTTGTTCAGTGTACTATTATTATGCTCCATGTTCCATTCCTACCCATGCAGTAGTGTCCTAAAATATATACATTATTTGTCCACCTGGTGAGTAATCAGTAACAATGTTAAATATTAAAGTGAATATGCAAATTCTGTTCTTTGTGGAGGGGTGGGGACAGGGTGATATATTGACAGAACAGGGTGTAGCGTCACACATCACTCCCTACAGTACACTGTATACCGAAGCTAGGACTTGTAATGGCTCTGAACCAGTCTACGGGCCAGCAACTCTGTCTGTCCCATCTACTGAACTTTGGAATCCTGGACAGACAAAGGGACATAACGCTCTTTGAAGTTAGAGTAGTAGCGGCTGTGTGTGTGGGGGGGTGACAGATGAGGGGGATTCTGTATATTTACCAAGGGCTTAGTTTTACTACTCTGAACACCTGCTGAAACTTTGAGCTGTGTATTATATGGCAATGGTGGATATTTTTACACACATGCACAATAACCATCAGAGACAGGTGTACAGTGCATACTTAAAGTAGTCAGGCCACTTGACTCTTTCCACATTTTGTTACATTACAGCCTTATTCTAAAATTGATTAAATTATTTCTATTTTCTCAACAATCTACACACAATATACTATAATGACAAAGCGAAAAAATACTTTTTGAAAGTTTGCAAAATGTATAAAAAAAATATTTTAAAAATTGCTTAAGTATTCAGACCCTTTGCTATGAGACTAAAAATTGAGCTCAGATGCATCCTGTTTCCATTGATCATCCTTGAGATGTTTCTACAACTTGGAGTCCACCTGTTGTAAATTCAGTTGGACATGACTTGGAAAGGCTCCACAGTTGACAGTGCATGTCAGAGCAAAATCCAAGCCACGAGGTCGAAGGAATTGTCCGTAGAGCTCAGAGACAAGACTGTGTCGAGGCACAGATCTGGGGGGGGGAAGGGTACAAAAGACATTTCTGCAGCATTGAAGGTCCCCAGGAACACAGTGGCCTCCATCATTTATAAATGGAAGAAGTTTGGAACCACCAATACTCTTCTTAGAGCTTGCCACCCGGCTAAACTGAGCAATCAGGGAAGAAGGGCCTTGGTCAGGGAGGTGACCAAGAAACCAATGGTCACTCTGACACAGCTCCAGAGTTCCTCTGTGGAGATGGGAGAACCTTCCAGAAGGAAGTTTCTGAATGTCCTTGAGTGGCCCAGCCAGAGCCCGGACTTGAAGACTTGAGCCAGGACTTGAACCCTATCGAACATCTCTAGAGAGACCTGAAAATAGCTGTGCAGCGACGCTCCCCATCCAACCTGACAGAGCTTGAGAGCATCTGCAGAGAAGAATGGGAGAAACACCCCAAATACAGGTGTGCCAAGCATGTAGCGTCATACCCAAGAAGACTCAAGGCTGTAATTGCTGCCAAAGGTGCTTCAACAAAGTACTGAGTAAAGGGTCTGAATACTTATGTAAATGTGATATTTCTGTTTTTAATTGTTTATACATTTGTAAAAATTTTGAAAAACCTGTTTTTGCTTTGTCATTATTGGGTATTGTGTGTAGATTGTGGAGGGAAAAAAACCCTAATTGAATCCATTTTAGAATAAGGTTGTAACGTAACAAAATGTGGAAGAAGTCAAGGGGTCCGAATTCTTTCCAAATGAACTGTATAAGTACACAATTGTTTATTTCGTCTTTTATTATTTCATGACACCAATTTCAAATGTACATAATAATATGGGTACAGTCCTTTTCATTTCAGTGTATCATACAGTTATTTACTTGTAGAGCATATCCCAAAGAGAAAATAACAAAACCCAAATCAGAACAGCCACTTTAGATAAGAACCATCCGAGACACTGCAACACGCAGAGGCAGAACGAGACAGGGAAAGAAGGAAGGAAGGAGGCATGGAGCGAGACAGGGAAAGAAGGAAGGAAGGAGGCATGGAGCGAGGGAATCAGCGTTCTTCATCTTCACATTTCCAACATAAACAAACAAAGCCAATGAATGGTAGTGATGATGATCATGTACATCATATATAATAAGACGACTCTGAATCAAAATACACACAATAAAGAGAAAAGAATGATAAAGTGATGTGCACATTTCTTTGGAGGAATAAAGTCTTAAGAGATAAATAAGTTATAAAATAGAGACTATCAAAACAACAAAGAGAGAGACGTGACGAAATAAAGGCAGGCGATTTTGACTTCAAGTAGGCGATTCCCCAGAGCCATGAACATACAGACGTCAGTTAGTAAGCTAGTCCTCTCCATGTTGACACCAAAAGGTTCCGGAACAATCACATTCTGACATAGAACCCCACTAACATTCTAGATAGACTGGACTGCAACATTCATAAAGCTTTTGGTGCCGACATGGCGCAAGATAAAATTCTAAATCAAACCCAATTAGGTGCATCTCAATAGTCTATAATGACTTCCTCTACTCATCTCCTCTCCTTGAGACGAGGAAGTCACTTCAGAGTATTGATATACACCCTGGACCCTGATCGAATACTTCAAAGCGCACCCCTCCTTCCTCCCTTCCTAGGGCTAAGCCAGATAGCTCTCCCCTTTCGAGTCACAGAGGAGTGAAGGATGCATCTAGAAGGTATTCGAACAGAGACCCTGACCTGGCCTATCACTGGTGGCTGGGCCAGCGCTCCCGGACACTGGAGGCTCATGGGATATGTAGTGCGCTGGGGCCCCAGGCAGCCGGCGGAAGGATAGATCATTTCTTCCTCTGGAAGACGTTGGCCAGCATGGCACCGGACGTGGTCAGCTGACCCATCTTACTCAGGAACTTGGTTTTAGCGTCTTCACCAACCAGACTAGCAGCAATGGACACAGAGCTACAGGAACAGAAACACAATGAACACGTTGGCCAGCATGTCTTCTCCTACTAGCACAGAGTTTGCTGATTACTACTTTGAGGGAAAATGTACTTACTACGACTGATATGTGGTTGTCCCACCTAGCTATCCTAAGATGAATGCACTACCTAAGTCATTCTGGATAAGAGCGTCTGCTAAATCACTAAAATGTCAACGTGTACATTTATTATAGAGCTTGGACATAGCATCATCCTCACACAGAGAGCTACAGTTTATTAGGTACACCCATCTAGTACTGGGTCGGAACCCCTTTTGCCTCCAGAACAGCCTGAATTCTTCAGAGCATGGATTCTATGTTCAGACATGCTGTGGCTTTCAAACGTTGCTCAATTGGTATGAAGGGACCTGACGTGTGTCAGGAAAACATTCCATACACCAGTACACCACCGCCAGCAGCCTGTACCGTTGACACCAGGCAGGATGGGGCCATGGACTCATGCTGCTTACGCCAAATCCTTACTCTGCCATCAGCATGACACAACCGGGATTTGTCGTACCGGGTATTGTTTTTCCACTCCTCAATTGTCCAGTGTTGGTGATCGTGTGCCCACTGGAATGGCTTCTTCTGGTTTGTAGCTGATAGTGAAACCTGGTGTGGTCGTCTGCTTCAATAGCCCATCCGTCACAAGGGCCCACAAGTTGTGCTTTCCCGAGATGCCGTTCTGCACACCACTGTCTGTTTGTGGCCCACCTGTTAGCTTGCACTATTCTTGCCACTCTCCTTCAACGAGCTGTTTTCACCCACAGGACAGCCGCTGACTGGATGTTTCTTGTTTGTTGTACCATTCCAAGGAAAACCCTAGACACTGTTGTGCGTGAAAAGCCCAGGAAGCCACTCAGTCGCTTAGGTCACTTGTTTTGCCCATTCTAACGTTCAATCGAACAGTAACTGAATGTCTCGATGCCTGTCTGCTTGCTTTATAGAACAAGCCACGTGACCATTTTTGTGAACCGGGTGAACTAATAAGTACCTAATAAACTGTCCAGAGTGTATATATGGGTTATATTGGGCCTCCTGAATGGCGCAGTGGTCTAAGGCACTGCATCGCAGTGTTAGCTGTGCCATTAGAGATTCTGGGTTCGAGTTCAGGCTCTGTCACAGCCAGCCACGAACGGGAGACCCATGGGGCGGCGCACAATTGTCCCAGCGTCAATTGGATACCAAAAAATTGTGGATAAAAATAAATAAAAATAATATATATATAACAATGGGATATATTATATAGCCTATAGAATGGCACATACTGTATCTTATATAGCCTGGACACAAAGAATCAGTATACTATCACTCATCCAGAATGTTTTCCCTATAAACTCTACAATCTTTCTCTCCTTAAACATACAGTTCAGAGTGATTGACAGTGTGTTGTTAACTGTCAAATGCTCATTTGTTTGCTTTGTTCTGCTCTTGTTTCAGTCTCTCCGTCCATATATTTGGACAGGTAAATGGAAAAGCTTTTTCCTAAGCGTTAACAGTAACAGTCTCTACTGACTGACAGTTAGGAGAGTTCCTCTTTTTCCCTCTCTGCCTAAATCTGGTTGAACAACAGCAGATAAAGAACTGTAGGGGAACAACTGTTCAACTAAATATGGCCAATAGTCAAATGAAAGTTATGTAAAATGCTGGAGTTGAGTGCCGTAGTGTAGTAACATGGTTGTTGATAGATGCTTTGAGTCTAAAACAGAACCATCTCGTCTCTAACACTGTGCATGATGATGCTGAGAGATTCTAAAGTTAGAATTAAACATGATGATTAAACCAACAACCTCAAAACAAGACTCAATATGACATTGGGGTGTGTGACTGTGTTGCTAAGCTACAGCCTCAGAGTTTAAGAGTTCAGAGGGTACACGTGTGAGCACATACACGGTTCTGTTTTTAATGAGGCAGAAACACATGTTCACAAGACAGCCACACTATGGGCTGTGGTCCAACAGTCTTTAATAAGTGATTTCCTCGACTCCCTAACCTCCCCCTCCCACCCACACTATGGCTGAGTCCCAATGCTCTCCTCCCCCTAGCCTCCCTTCCTCACCACTGTCCTGAATCTAAAGGCTGCAGTTTCTCTACTGTTTATGCAGCTAGGCTTCCAGAGGGTCATATGACTGTGACCCAACAAGTCAACAGCACTCATGGTGTGGGATGAAAACCAGCGGATAAAGACTAGGAGAGTTTGTAGAGTTTTGTGTTTTGTGTTTTGTGTGTGTGTGTGTATTTTGAATGCTCCGACATAGCAAACAGACATAGCACACAGATACATCACACAGACACAGCACACAGGACTGTGATTGTGTACTGATTTACTGGTGTGCGTTAGTACTCACCCCTCTGCCTGTCCGATCCCTCTGTTTTCTACCTTTATCTCCCCCTCCTTGATCATGGAGCTCAGGATCACCTGCAACAGGACAGGAGACACACACAGTGGAAAAGATACCAGTTAGACTGCTGTGCTGTGGAAAGTACGCCTGGTGAGTCTCCCTCCTGGAGACAACATCACGCTGTGTGGAAAGTGGTCTGGGAATCAGCTGGTCTTTAACTGGCATGGGAAACAGGTCATTTGATGTGGTTTGGGAGAGCTACCGTGTGTGTGTGTGTGTGTGTGTACCTCGTGTTCAGGAGATAGCTGTTCCATGTCGGTCCTCAGACACCTCAGGCCAGGCAGGAAGTGATTCACCATCAGCTCCTCTGAGATGACTGGAGCAGGAGGTCAAGGACCGGACAACTGAACACAAAGTTTACCTACACTGAACACTGGACAACCAAACACCAACACAGAGTTAAACACTACTGAATACTGGACGACCAAACATCAACAGAGTTAAACACTACTGAACACTGGTCATCTGAACCGTTGTGAGTGAAGTAATATTATAACACTAACACAGAGTTTAAAAACAAGTAAGATTAGTGAGGTTATATGACTACATTACCCAGAGGGCCACAGTACTTCCACTGCCTCGTCGCATACTGATGATGTCACAGTCCCAGGCTCTGATAGAGTGGGGAGTTTAGCCACTGTGACCAAAGCTACATGCGACCCCCCGTATAGCCTGCGATATTCGCACATTACCAAACCTCAGCCAGCTGGTGTGTGTGAGTGTGTGAGGTGGCATGGAAGTCACTAGAGAGGTAGGTCTCTGTGCTGCAAAATACACCCTTGAGGAGCCTCACTATTTTGGGAACACATTTAGGGAGGAACGTGCACGCATGCATGCACATGCCATATGCTGGGAATTCTGAACAAAGGCTTGGAGGCAGCTCTCCCTCTGTCATTTTCTCTTCTGGCTTCTCCGTCTCTCTGAGGCAGACTGTGGTCGGTAACTGTCCGTCTCTCTCATTTTCGCTCTCCCTCTCTGTGGGCTGTGGTCCGTCTCTCTCTCCGTCTCCCTCCCTCTCTCCGCCCACTCAACCCTGTAATCAGCATACGGCCCCAAAATGGAGTGTTTATTTTCCTTTCTCAACTCGCCAGCGGGACAAGCAACCAATGCATAAATACACATACAGCTAATGTATTTGACTTATTCAGTGTACTATATATATATATATACACATATACCACACTGACTGAGGCAGGGTTGGTCGATTACAGCCCACAACCACAAATAGTGAACTTCTAACCATCTGCCCCACATAACCTAGTCTGACTACAGTAACCTAGTCTGACTACAGTAACCTAGTCTGACTACAGTAACCTAGTCTGACTACAGTAACCTAGTCTGACTACAGTAACCTAGTCTGACTACAGTAACCTAGTCTGACTACAGTAACCTAGTCTGACTACAGTAACCTAGTCTGATTACAGTAACCTAGTCTGATTACAGTAACCTAGTCTGACTACAGTAACCTAGTCTGACTACAGTAACCTAGTCTGACTACAGTAACCTAGTCTGACTACAGTAACCTAGTCTGACTACAGTAACCTAGTCTGACTACAGTAACCTAGTCTTGACCCAGGTCTTGTTATTCTAAAGACGTATTCTGAGTCACAGCTATAAAAGTGAAATAAAACACTCTCCCCTGAGCCCCAGCCAAGCCAAAACTGCTCTGGGTACAGTTCTTGAAAAGTCTTAAGTACATACCGCTAGGTGGACACATTTAAAAACCAGTTCATGAACTATTGCCCTATTTTAGCTTTTCCCTTTAAAGGCCTCTTGACTCAACTCGTTAATATGTAGCGGTTTGTCTCAACCATTAATAAAGGGTGAGGTAAGTTCTGTAAGTGAAGGACACAGTAGCAGGGAACACACACACACAGCTGATCACCATGGAGCTGATCACCATGGAGCTGATCGTGGTCTACAGGGAACACACACACACACAGCTGATCACCATGGAGCTGATCACCATGGAGCTGATCACCATGGAGCTGATCACCATGGAGCTGATCACCATGGAGCTGATCACCATGGAGCTGATCGTGGTCTACAGGGAACACACACACACAGCTGATCACCATGGAGCTGATCACCATGGAGCTGATCACCATGGAGCTGATCACCATGGAGCTGATCACCATGGAGCTGATCACCATGGAGCTGATCGTGGTCTACAGGGAACAACGGGTGGAGCACTCCCCTATTGTCATCGACAGGGCTGCAGTGGAGAGGGTCAAAAGCTTCCTCGGCCTGCACATCACAGAGAACCTGACATGGTCCAATCACACCACCACAGTGGTGAAGGCGGCGCAGCACAGCCTCTTCAACCTCATGCACCTGAAGAAATTCAGCATGGGCCCTTGGATCCTGAAGAAGTTCTACAGCTGCAACATCGAGAGCATCTTGACCGGCTGCATCACCGGCTGGTCGGGCAACTGCACCCCCTCTCAACCGCAAGGCTCTACATAGGGTGATGCGGACGGCCCAATACATGACTGTGGGTGAGCTCCCTGCCCTCTAGGTCTTCTACACCAGGCGGTGTCTGAGGAAGGCCCAAAAGATAGTCAAGGACTCCAGTCACCCGGGCCATGGACTGTTCACATCTGCCAGAGTTACCATCTGGAGTATCGGGTCTCGGACCAACAGGCTCCGAGACAGCTTCTATCACCAGGCCATCAGACTGCTGAAAAGCTAAACCTAGTTGTCTCCCTGCACCTTACAGACTATTTGCACCGGAGAAACTATATGCACGTTAGAGATGATTTTCACTGACTACCCCCACAGCCAACGCTTACACACAAACACACCCAGAACTCATACATGCAGACAAAGCTGCTGTTCTATTATATAATATTGATTCCACTAGCCCGATTTGGTTACTACATGATTCCATATGTGTTATTTCATAGTTTTGATGTCTTCACTATTATTCTACAATGTAGAAAATAGTCAAAATAAAGAAAAACCCTTGAATGAATAGGTGTGTCCTAACTTTTGGTTGGTACTGTGTGTGTGTGTTTGTGTGTGCATGTGCGTGCGTGCGTGTGTATGTGTGTTGAAGTTACATCCAACCAGTATTTTGTTCTATCCTCCCTAAGTCCGTCCCTAGTCTGGGGATGCGGTGAGGCAAGTGGGACACTCCCGTGTCACTCTCTGGATGACCTGTGACAGACAGGGCTGTTACCTGAAGGGACGAACCAGCATTCCAAAATAAGACTTCAAGTCTTCAATAAAATCCCACAACACGTTACCACACCACCACATACTGTTGGGGTCAATTCCATGTCGATTAAGGAAGGGAACTCACATTTTCCTCAAAGCCTATGAACATTTTGGGGAATTAGAATTTCAGTCTACTTCCTGAATTGACAATGGCGAACGTGTATAAAAATGGCTGAATTCAGATATCACGTCATTGCACTGACTGTTTAAACTACGGTGTGTTACATGGTTCAATGTGCCTATAAATCAGCACAAGCTACTTTTTTCCATTTTTCAATTAAGAGTAACGGAGAGCAATGCACAATACGGCAAACTTAACAAAACGAGGAATTTGTGGTAAGTGCAAGGGGGCCGCCATATTAATGCACCTCCGCTATTGAAATGGAATTGACCCCAACCTTGCTACCACACATTTATAATGGTTATCTTCTCTCACAAAAGCCTCCTTACACACCCCTGTTCAGTTGACATTATCTGCTTTAGCGTGTCACACAAGCTTGATTGTTTGGCCGTGTGTCTCTGAGATACCGTTGGGGGGGGCAGGTGTCTGCTGCAACTCCCCCAATGATTAACTCTGAGACAGCTTCCTTTATTCAGAAACAGTCAGCACCCTCGAGGCTTAAACGCTTGATAATGAGCTTTGCGACTTTTATAGTGTTTACCTTCATGAGGAAGGTGCACTGTGTGCGATTAACACCCCGAGTTCACCGTTTGATTCTCTCTGTACGAGTCAAGGTTGAGCAACACCTGTTGCCCTGCGCACAACCTTTTAACACAAGATAAAGAAACGTACCCTTTTTCACCTCCTGTGGGATTGTGGGAAACTACATTGGCTGGCTTTAAAAATACCTATATACAACAGAGCCTATGGAACAGCAAATCTAGATCTCTTTTCATTTCGAACCACAGTACAGATGGTTCAGACGGGGCGATGAAAGCCCTGGCGTGCATTATAAGACTCGCTCAGTTTTTTGTAAACACAGAGAATTATTTCCATCATTCACTTGGAAAAGTGAATGATCATCTCTGGGAGATTTGACTTTGTGTAGCAGCTGCCTCTCCTGGACAAGCGTCGGCATGTTGAATGAATGGCATGGCTACCGGGAGAATTAGACCAGGGTTAGAACTTTATGAGATTCTCTTTGATAGTGCACTATGGTATTTGTATGGTGAGTTTTTCCACAGTAGGGTTTGCACAATTCCTGTAACTTTCCCAAGATTCCCAGGTTTTCCAGAAATGCTGCTTGGAGATTTTCCCGGAAAATCTGGGAATTTTGGGAATGTTCCAGGAATTTTGCAACACTTTTCCACAGTCAGGGCCCAAATCTTATCCTGTATTTTCCTCCAATCATCCATCTGCGGCTCTGAGATGTGCTCTCTCTCAAACTGATTGAACACTCTTCAGCTCGATGACACAACTCGTCGATATCATTCAGGAAAGCCTCCACGTCTGTGTGGCGGTATTGGACAAAACTGTCATTCCACTCCTGCAACTAATTGGAAACCATTTAGTTGTACAAAGAGGCATCCTTCAATTGGACACCAAACAGAGTTCTGTTTTTATCTCAGATTTAATTGCGGCTGTATTGTAATGCTTGAAGCCTGCTGACAAAGTCAAGTTGCTAAACAGGCCAGATTGATACCGGCACGTCTCAGACTTACATGGAACATTTATGGAAACCAGTAATAGGATAGCTGGTGCTGGGAAACAGACACACACGCGCGTGCGCACACACACAAGCCATCCCTCAGGCTGCCCCACCGAGCTCGCTCATGTCACAGTGACATCACAAGTGCTTTATTGCTGGGCTTTTATCACGAGTTAAACAACTGTTAACCATTCCGATGAGGTTTTATGAGCTGACTTTTCTACAGCGAATCCAAAAAACATGGACCCTGGTGAACTTTGCCTTGTCTCACCGCAGACGCAGAGGACAGAAAAAAGGGATGGAGCGAGGGGGGCAAAGAACGGGACTAAGAGGGTGCCGCGTTATCTCACTGCAATCCATTTTGATGTCACCAGTTATCCTCCTTAATGTGTTGACTTAGGGTCGGACGTCAAAAAGGTATAAATGGAAAGCTGGTCATCGCAGTCGGCTGATAAGAATGTGAAAACTGGTAGAACGTCTTAAAGGCTTTGCTGCCTTGGAGCAACTGGGCCTATAGGGCTCTGTTCAAAAGTGGTGCACTAAATAGGGAATAGGGTGCCATTTGGGACTCAACCTGTCTCAGGGTGATGGAGGATGTCCTACTCTATCTCAGAATATCCTAGGAGCCGCCAATCCCCATCCTTGACGTGGCCGTCACTGGCACCAGGATGGGACCCTGGACGGGGCTAATGAGTTCCAACAGAGTTAATGAGACCAATATAATGTCTGCTCGGTGTTTACGTGACATTCTAAGGCAAAGTTTATAGGTGATGGACCTCTCCGAGCGCATTACAAGTTGGGCGTAATCAACGGGTCTCTCTGAATCCATAGAGGCACTCTGATTGATTACATAGAGCCCTAGAGAGAGAAGTGATTGGCGGCACCTAGAGGATTCTAGGATAGAGTAGGACATCCTACATCCCACAGAGGCACTCTATTCCCTATTTAGTGTACTACTTTGGACCAGAGCCCTATTTTATTTTATTTTTTATTATATATCTTTTTAAGACCTTTATTTAACTCGGCAAGTCAGTTAAGAACAAATAATTTTTTACAATGACGGCCTACCGGGAACAGTGGGTTAACTGCCTTGTTCAGGGGCAGAATGACAGAGTTTTACCTTGTCAGCTCGGGGATTCGATCCAGCAACCTTTTGGTTACTGGCACAACGCTCTAACCAATTGGCTACTTACAAAGGGGTGCATTTGGGACAGAACCCAAAGCTCACACGACAAATATACCAGTAAAATCAGTATATGTGCTACTCAAGTTTTAACTTGTCTGTTTGATGGAAAAATGTCATAGCTAGTGAACAAAAGATAGAACCAAATGTAGTGAAAAGCTCAATAGTAGCCATGGTCAGTGTTTTCTATTCAGCCCTGTCTCTGCAAACCTCTGCAAACCTGCACTCCAGTCAGAGATAAGTCAGTCAAATGGAGGGGGAGATTTCAGTCTCACTAGGTGGCAATCTTCCCTTTTCCAGGGAGCCACAGACTAGAGAAGGCAGAGTGGCCTTAATGTCGGTAGGGCCCCTTCCAGTTGCTAGATCCCGCAACCAGCCAGCCAAAGCTGAAAGGACCAACCCTTTAGAATGTGTATTCTCAGATCAAAGTGAAAAAAGCCAATGCAAATGACAACCGGGGAACCTGCCCCCAATATGCATTGGGGGCAAAAATCACAGACAAACACTTGCTTTTGTGTTGACCCTGGAATGTCCAGACTGTTTGACCACAACACACACTCTCCATAATTAGTATACAAACAGTGTATGATTCACACGGCATCAAAGGCCCTCTGGGGCTGCTTAGAGAGTTCAGTTCCCCCTTACTCGGCCCTCCACCTCCACTGAGGCCCATGTCCACTCCACACTGACCTGTGATCAGATCGGCTGTCTGTCCATCAATCACGGCGACCTAAAGTCCACCACTGCTAAATAGGTGAGGAATGTCTGGCGGGTGAGTTTCAGGAAGAATGCTGACTTAGTATGCATCCCAAATAGCACCCTATTACCTTTATAGGGCACTACTTTTGACCAGGACACATAGTGCTCTGATCAAAAGAAGTGCACTTTATAGGGAATAGGGTGCCATTTGCGACACATACTTATAGGAGTAGGGAAAAGCCTCAGCAATGTGACCTGGTGGTCACCAGTTGACAGACTCACCAGATAAGTGTTTTGAGCATTGTTCAGTATATAGTAGGGTCGTTCAACGAAATGAGTGCCTTTTGTGTAACTTTGATATTTTAAGTTGAAATTGTGCACCAGTATTGCATTTTAAAAGCCTGTTATATTAAATGAAGTGCCCTTTAATATAGACCACATGGAGAATTCAATAAATCTGCTTTTTAATACACAGTACCAGTCAAAAGTTTAGACACACCTACTCATTCAAGGTTTTTCTTTATTTTTACTATTTTCTACATTGTAGAATAATAGTGAAGACATCAAAACTATGAAATAACACATATAGAATCATGTAGTAACCAAAAAAGTGTTAAACAAATCAAAATACATATCATATTTTAGATTCTTCAAAGTAGCCACCCTTTGCCTTGATGACAGCTTTGCACACTCTTGTATTTGGCCATATTCCCAGTCACCTTTCCATGGTTAAATGCGTTGGTTCGTGCTTTCAGTTTTGCGCGAATTCCGCCATCTATCCACGGTTTCTGGTTAGGGTAGGTTCTAATAGTCACAGTAGGTACAACATCTCCTATACACTTCCTTATAAACTCACTCACCGAATCAGCGTATACGTCAATATTATTCTCTGAGGCTAGCCGGAACATGTCCAAGTCCGCGTGATCAAAACAATCTTGAAGCGTGGATTGCAATTGGTCAGACCAGCGTTGAATAGTCCTTAGCACGGGTACATCCTGTTTGAGTTTCTACCTATAGGAAGGAGGAGCAAAATGGAGTCGTGGTCAGATTTGCCAAAAGGCGGGCGTGGGAGGGCCTTGTATGCATTGTGGAAGTTAGAGTAGCAGTGATCCAGTGTTTTACCAGTGCCAGTGCTACAGTCAATATGCTGATAGAATTTAGGTAGCCTTGTTCTCAAATTTGCTTTGTTAAAATCCCCAGGTAATATTTGACAAAAACCTTCAACCCTGTTAAGGTCAACCCAACAATTACTTTATTTGGCACTTAATAGGCACTTATTATAGTATTTATCAGCTTCAGCCTTATAATTAGATTAGATTTTTGGTTTCTTTGTTTGGTTTTATCCATCTGAAATACCCTCTGCATTTTACCGATTGAATGACTTTTGAGATGATTGTGGCATGCAGAGCCTCCTGGGGTTGCTGGAGCATATGTATAGTCTTTCACATCTCTCTAAGTGTTTCTGGTGAGCACTGTGAGAGATGTATGTGTGTATGTGTGTATGTGCACGTGTGTGTGTGAGTGTGTGTGTGTGTGTATGTGCACGTGTGTGAGTGTGTGCTGTTTCTCAGGGGGCAGTGGGAGTCAGCGAGTCCCTGCTGGGAGGGCTGGGACCTGGGACTGCAGTCTCCTCTCCTCTGCTCCACCTGCCACAGACTCTTTTGTCGTCTGCTCTCACAAGGAGAGTGTAGGAGTCAGTAGCTCCAGCTAAGGGGGCTTGGGACACACAAACCAGTGTACGAGCTCTAGAGGGCAGGGGAGCCATATTGATTTCCCATTGTTTTTGGCCTGAACAACATACTATATCACAGTGAAAGGGCTCACTGCAGTGCTCAGTCTATATCTATATATACATGGTATGGTCTGTATTTGGTGTTAGTACAATGTTAAATAGCTGAAAGCATCATCTGCAAAAATGTACATTGTTTGAAATAAGGAATCATTTTAGAATACAGGAAATTAGACCATTTCAAATAATTGCACTGTTTCACTAATAACAAACCCATTTAACATGTTTTTGTCAAACACATCAACAAGTCAACAAAGATTCACTTTTGTCACTTTCCAGGCTCTAATTTTAAATTTTCCCTCCAGTCAAACTAATATTTACACAGGCATGTATGGCAACTGTGCTTTGTGAGGCAGTCTATTCTAGCCCGCATTCTTGAGATTGGCATCTTAAAAGGGGATCAGAAAGATGTACGACTGAATGCCCCTCACAGTAACACACTGATTGCTACATCATCGCATCACAGTTGAGTTCCAAGGCAGTATGGGAAATTTGTACAGTTGTCTACACAGATTAGAAAATACAAGAACCAGAGGGAGGGGTAGAGACGGTGTTGGGGAGTCGGAGGGGGGGGGGGGCTGCCCTAGGGGAAGGTGAGGAACGTTGAAAACGTTCAAAAAGGGTCCTCTGACTGACTCTGACTGAGGATAAACACCAGGTATTGTGTATGGAGGAATACCTGAGTCTGTAGGCGAAACTCCTCCCTGCAGATCACACAGGGCTGCTTGGAGTCTCCCTTGTGAGTAGACCTCGACTTGACCCAACTCCATTCATCCACCATCAGTCTCCTGGCCGGGGATTCCACCAAACCCAATTTCTGGGCTGGAGAGGCAGACAACGGCAGACAACGGCAAAATATCAAACAACAAGTGAAAAATTAAATAGGCTAAGCACCAAAATGCAGATTTGATTTCACAATGAGACTTCCTAGTTCAGAAGTGTTGTTGAACTAGTTCCCCAGTTCCCAACTGACTACTGTAAAATAAATGTAATTGATTGATTGATTTTTTTGGCTACCTAGCACATACTGTTTCTCCTCTGGTCCATTGTGTGACTGGGGACAATGAGAACCTTTCTGTTTCACAGTTCCTTTCACGTGGTTTATTTTGCAGTGGGTGTCTGTGGAGGCTATTCTGCACCATCTTGTCTTCACAGGGTCACACAGTGACAAATTCCGAAACAGTACGTTTTATATGATATGGTCTTGAAGAGCAATTGTGGTGATCGCTAACTTGCCACTGGTTGCTTTTGAGTTCAAGCCCTGTTTAATGAGAGAAACCCCTCTTGAACTGTGATAGTGAAGTTTGCATCTATTTTAGAATGAATAAATAAGACAAAGTTTTTTTTTTTTAAGAACTTGTATTCACATAGCCTAATGTAGTATCTTTGCATTAATATAAAGACTTTTAAAATCGGACATTTGATGTGGAAATGTGCACACGGACAAAAAGTATTTAGCAAAATGGGACATGCATCTGGTTTGTTGCTTTATGATAGACAAATAAATGTCTCTCATAGTTGGACCCCAAATGCACTTTATTATGTTCAAAAATACAAATGGCCGGCCGCCCAACAACCTGCCCGCTTGACCCTATCCCCTCCTCTCTTCTCCACACCATTTCCGGAGACCTTCTCCCTTACCTCACCTCGCTCATCAACTCATCCTTGACCGCTGGCTACGTCCCTTCCGTCTTCAAGAGAGCGAGAGTTGCACCCCTTCTGAAAAAACCTACACTCGATCCCTCCGATGTCAACAACTACAGACCAGTATCCCTTCTTTCTTTTCTCTCCAAAACTCTTGAACGTGCCGTCCTTGGCCAGCTCTCCTGCTATCTCTCTCAGAATGACCTTCTTGATCCAAATCAGTCAGGTTTCAAGACTAGTCATTCAACTGAGACTGCTCTTCTCTGTGTCACGGAGGCGCTCCGCACTGCTAAAGCTAACTCTCTCTCCTCTGCTCTCATCCTTCTAGACCTATCGGCTGCCTTTGATACTGTGAACCATCAGATCCTCCTCTCCACCCTCTCCGAGCTGGGCATCTCCGGCGCGGCCCACGCTTGGATTGCGTCCTACCTGACAGGTCGCTCCTACCAGGTGGCGTGGCGAGAATCTGTCTCCGCACCACGTGCTCTCACCACTGGTGTCCCCCAGGGCTCTGTTCTAGGCCCTCTCCTATTCTCGCTATACACCAAGTCACTTGGCTCTGTCATATCCTCACATGGTCTCTCCTATCATTGCTATGCAGACGACACACAATTAATCTTCTCCTTTCCCCCCTCTGATAACCAGGTGGTGAATCGCATCTCTGCATGTCTGGCAGACATATCAGTGTGGATGACGGATCACCACCTCAAGCTGAACCTCGGCAAGACGGAGCTGCTCTTCCTCCCGGGGAAGGACTGCCCGTTCCATGATCTCGCCATCACGGTTGACAACTCCATTGTGTCCTCCTCCCAGAGTGCTAAGAACCTTGGCGTGATCCTGGACAACACCCTGTCGTTCTCAACTCACATCAAGGCGGTGACCCGTTCCTGTAGGTTCATGCTCTACAACATTCGCAGAGTACGACCCTGCCTCACGCAGGAAGCGGCGCAGGTCCTAATCCAGGCACTTGTCATCTCCCGTCTGGATTACTGCAACTCGCTGTTGGCTGGGCTCCCTGCCTGTGCCATTAAACCCCTACAACTCATCCAGAACGCCGCAGCCCGTCTGGTGTTCAACTTTCCCAAGTTCTCTCACGTCACCCCGCTCCTCCGCTCTCTCCACTGGCTTCCAGTTGAAGCTCGCATCCGCTACAAGACCATGGTGCTTGCCTACGGAGCTGTGAGGGGAACGGCACCTCCGTACCTTCAGGCTCTGATCAGGCCCTACACCCAAACAAGGGCACTGCGTTCATCCACCTCTGGCCTGCTCGCCTCCCTACCTCTGAGGAAGTACAGTTCCCGCTCAGCCCAGTCAAAACTGTTCGCTGCTCTGGCACCCCAATGGTGGAACAAACTCCCTCACGACGCCAGGTCAGCGGAGTCAATCACCACCTTCCGGAGACACCTGAAACCCCACCTCTTTAAGGAATACCTAGGATAGGATAAAGTAATCCTTCTAACCCCCCCCCCCCTTAAAAGAGTTAGATGCACTATTGTAAAGTGGTTGTTCCACTGGATATCATAAGGTGAATGCACCAATTTGTAAGTCGCTCTGGATAAGAGCGTCTGCTAAATGACTTAAATGTAAATGTAATGTAAAAAAATATGTTTCTCAGTCAGATCACATGTTACTATGCCACTCAGCTAGCTGAAAGATGCCCAACTGAGACTTGTTAGTCGGCAAGCTAGCTGCTTCGCTGCATTGTAACATTGTTACATTTACAGATCAAAATAGCTAGCTAAAGGACTAGCTAAATATGCATGCGTCTGAAAGGTTGTCAGGAAAGAACAGTTGCTACGATTGTTGCAAAAATGATTTCATGATCGACAGGAATCGAAAACAAGACCCATACAACGAGTAAAATCCAAATCCTTCATCATGATCTGCCCCATAGAATTAGGAATTAGAATACTTTAATAATTGAATAATAGTTCTCCTCCCCATCCACCCTCAACAAGTTCCTTGGTCAAGTGAATCACCGATTGGGCTGAGAATAAGTCTATTTGCCTTGTGCTGTTAACCTGCTAGAAAACACTGGAATATATTTTGTAATGGTTTAATGACATTTCCGTTGTCTTCTACATATACGTAGCCTATAGGTTACTGGATGGAAATTGAGAATGTTT
Organism: Salvelinus alpinus; assembly: GCF_045679555.1. Lineage (NCBI taxonomy): Eukaryota > Metazoa > Chordata > Actinopteri > Salmoniformes > Salmonidae > Salvelinus > Salvelinus alpinus. The sequence continues at coordinate 66,052,953 of NC_092093.1, forward strand.
TACGTGTCTGAACCAGGCTACCCAGATTTGACTACCTAAAATGGTCATGCTTTTAATACATTGTTTTTATTAGGGCTGTAATAGCATGATGATAATAATAGTAATGTTTGGGTTTTGTTGTTGTTGAGCCCTAACTGTCGAGCTACCTTTAGGGTTTGAACTTGAATAGAACATCTGTTTTCCAATCATCACGTTCACACATCATAAAATGCTGTTTATTCCATGACGAAAGATCAATCGATGTATTGTATCAACAGAATCTAATATTTCTGCTATGATACTTAATGGGTTCACACCAGAGACCGTAAAAAACACTGGTTCACACAGACGTGGTTCGGTGAACTACGCTCGCCTAAGTAACCTTGAAGACTTGAGTTAGCTCCCCGTGCTAATTCCTCTGCTTTCGCACAGCGGGCTAATAAAGTCTTGTGGTACAATACCCCCAGCCACTCCCATTAGTCAACTAGGATTCATCTTTCATGTCACTATATATAGCCATGTTTTTCTTTTGCCCTAAATAAAAATATGATTTTCCTACAAAAACGTCATTGAACTGACTTCTGTCTTCACTACAGGTGATTCCTTCATTGTCAAGAGATGTCACTGAATACATTACCAAAACAGTTCAGTCTATGTCATAGAGATAAATAGAGGACTCTAATGCCGAAAAGCCTATTTTAGCATGTGCAGCGCCATTGATGATTTTCACAATTTTGAAGTAGTCAGCTGGGTGGGATTTCCTATGGGTTAAGGAAGGATCACATCATTCCATCCAGGTCACCAGGAGGGTGTATACCTGTTCAAACAACACACTCTAGGTGGCAGTATGCACCTTTTCAGTTTGTTTGTATGCAGCCTTTCAGTTAGTAGAATAAGAAAATGGACTACTTCAAAATGGAAATGGCCTCAAAGACAGCATAATGGGACAAATATATTGATGCGATGTCTATCTAAGTCTATGGTATATGTTGGGACGGATTTACTCACCGAGCTGTCGTCAGAGCTGGAGATGAACAAAGTTTAGCTGCTCATACCTATACTGTGAGCTAAGGAATCTCTCTCAGGTCCCCCAACATGGAAAATCGTACACACAAACATAAATGAGTTCCTACCAATCTTTTTCTGTGGGGTTGATGAAAGTTAGCCTTATTTCTCACACACTGTGGGGTTGATGAAAGTTAGCCTTATTTCTCACACACTGTGGGGTTGGTGTGTGTCTTTTAAAATGCTTTGCAGGCTCTGATTGACTTTGATGTGCTGGGACAGAATCAGTGAAAACAGATGGCTGAGGAGAGGGCCCAAAGATGAGGCTTGTCAATCTGGGGAGCCCTCTAAGAAAACAAAACCAGGAGCCCGCTCAGGGAGAGGAGGGAAGCCCTACGCTTCTCAAGAGGCTGGCACATTCTTGAGATTAGAGCAAGAAAAACGCAGACCACTGCCGTTAATGCCTCAGACAAAGGCGTGGAACAAATTATTAGTTAAGAATTCAAGCCTAGAGCCCCTATCAAAGGACTGCCGTCCACAATGCCAGACTAGGGCCCTCGCTTGTGTTTTTAAGTAAATAATCATGGTTAAAAGATATGGCAAAGATGGGGCTCAAGTCCTTCATAAAGCTCTGCATTCTTCCAACTGTCATCAGAATGGATTTCGGAACATTTCCAAACTTTTATTTTCAACAGGGACACTGTTTGTCTTTTTCTTTATAAATACCACGTTAAAGAGCCTTTTATTTCACTTTCTTCCCCCAACAATCTCTTTACCTGATCTGTGGTATTTTGAAAAGAAAAACTCACCTTGTCGTGCAAAAAGCTGACGACTGAAAAAAACGTTAAAAAAAGGTGGTCTATAGTGGTAAAGAGTTGAAAGAGAGCCCTTTGCTGTATCCCTTTGCAAACTGTGTGAGCCAACGACAACTTGAATGTGAAAAGAATAAGCCCACAATTGATCTATGCTGAAAAAGACATGCAGGGTATCAACATGATTTGATTAGTAACATGCCCAGATGCCTCATATCTCTCATATACCACTGTTAAATAATCAGTTTGATACAATTTGTTTTACATTGTTGCTGATTAAAGTCACGTGACCCATGATTTTGATATCAACTTTTAATTTTAGTGTTGTCAATGCGAATTGCCTCTCTAAAGGGAGCAGTCTTCTCCTTTTCACATTTTTATTTTATTTTATTTTTTATTTTTAAAATTGTATCCCCTTTTCTCCCCAATTTTCGTGGTATCCAATCGCTAGTAATTACTATCTTGTCTCATCGCTACAACTCCCGTACGGGCTCGGGAGAGACAAAGGTCGAAAGCCACACGTCCTCCGAAGCACAACCCAACCAAGCCGCACTGCTTCTTAACACAGCGCGCCTCCAACCCGGAAGCCAGCCGCACCAATGTGTTGAAGGAAACACCGTGCACCTGGCCCCCTTGGTTAGCGCGTACTGCGCCTGGCCCGCCACAGGAGTCGCTGGAGCGCGATGAGACAAGGATATCCCTACCGGCCAAACCCGGACGACGTTAGCCCAATTGTGCGTCGCCCCACGGACCTCCCGGTCGTGGCCGGCTGCGACAGAGCCTGGGCGCAAACCCAGAGACTCTGGTGGCGCGGCTAGCACTGCGATGCAGTGCCCTAGACCACTGCGCCACCCGGGAGGCCCCCTTTTCACATATTTTGACCTTGGACTTGTCCCATATCACTAGTGTGTATCCCACATGGTCCCACAGCCTTTTTGCAACCTCCATTTTCCTCTCTATAAACTGGGTCTCTCTTTAATAAAACATAAGCCTTGTGCTTACTTGGATGGACAAGGCATTGAACAGTGTTATATCTGATGAGTATAGCTGGACCGAACTATTTAATATGCAGGGAAATTGAAAGTTGACACTTTAAATATATTTCTTTATAAAATACTTGTATATTTATATATACTTTTATTTTTTGTGTGTTTTATTTCACCTTTATTTAACTAGGTGGGCTAGTTCTCATTTACAACTGCGACCTGGCCAAGATAAAGCAAAGCAGTGCGACACAAACAACACAGTTACAGTTACACATAAACAAACGTACAGACAATAACACAATAGAAGAATCTATGTACAGTGTGTGCAAATGTAGAAGAGTAGGGAGGCAGGCAATAAATAGGCCATAGAGGCGAAATAATTACAATTGCATTAATAATTGCATTAATACTGGAGTGATAGATGTGCAGATGATGTGCAAGTAGAGATACTGGGGTGAAAAAGAGCAAGACGGTAAGTAATAACATGTGGATGAGGTAGTTGGGTGTGCTATTTACAGATTGGCTGTGTACAGGTACAGTGATCGTTAAGCTGCTCTGACAGCTGATGCTTAAAGTTAGAGAGGGAGATACAAGACTCCAGCTTCAGAGATTTTTGCAATTCGTTCCGGTCATTGGCAGCAGAGGACTGGAAGGAAAGGCGGCCAAAGTAAGTGTTGGCTTTGGGGATGACCAGTGCAATATACCTGCTGGAGCGTGTGCTACGGTGGCTGTTGCTATGATGACCAGTGAGCTGAGATGAGGCTGGGCTTTACCTAGCAAAGACTTATAGATGACCCGGAGCCAGTGGGTTTGGCGACGGATATGTAGTGAGGGCCAGCCAACGAGAGCATACAGGTCACAGTGGTGGGTAGTATATGGGGCTTTGGTGACAAAACGGATGGCACTGTGATAGACTACATCCAGTTTGCTGAGTAGAGTGTTGGGGGCTATTTTGTAAATGACATCGCCAAAGTCAAGGATCGGTAGGATGGTCAGTTTTACGATGGTATGTTTGGCAGCATGAGTGAAGGAATACAGGGAATGACTTGCAGTTTTTGCCATATTATGATTTAATTTTCATATTGCAATCAATATGTAATGTAATGTCTAGACTGGAGTGTAAATATATCACCATTTCAGGCCACTGTGTCAGTCTGTGGTAATAAAAAAATTCTGTATCCATACATCACACTGTGATATAAGGCATTGTTTTTAAATTAATAATTGGTCAGAGATTACATTTCTGGGGGAGAGAGGCCAGGCCATAATGGCTAATTAACAATTATGTCAAACACTGCAGATGACCTAGTAGACCAATCACTTTGATAGGAGACAGTGGAGAGGACAGAAATCAAATAATTTTACGACTCCCCCATAACGGTTTCCTAATATGACTTTAATCACCTTATGGTGAATAGGAATCCATCCCCTGGTTATCTGAGAAGGAACCAATCAAAGATGGAAGACAGAAAGGCTATACTATTTGCTGTAATCTCCTGTGTCGTTGGCTCATTGCTGACTAAGTCGGCTATAAAAAAACATGGCCATCATTATAGCATTTCCTATGTGTTTCGAAGAGATGGAGCTCCTAATGATTAGACTTGTCCTTTGTAAATGAAATACAAATCACAGAGGGCTTTTGGTTTTCCTTCATTTACTAAGTGCTACATTACGTCATACTTTGGACCTAACAATGGATTTCCCATAACTCTTTGCGCAGTTGAAATGACGAACAGGCTTACATATCACCAAATGTGCCAGCGCTTATTAGCACTTGAGAAGTTATTGATCGACCATTTTGATTCATCTCTGGCGGGGGCCTTGGTGGCTCTCGGGGTTGTTCTCAGGCCCTCTGGTAGAACTTGTTTCCACTTTTCCTTCTCAATTAGCTTCAGTTTGTGCTGACTGCTGTGACTGAACCCTGGCAAGACGACATCCACTGCAGTCCCCTAGTGCCAGGAGAAGAGTTATAGGAACTAATTCAACCTCTGTTGCCTGTTTCTGTTCTATTAGTCTTGATAAGACAAGTACCACTGCAGGTTATGCAAATAGCATTATATATGCCCCAAACTGTACCAAGTTTCATGCTTTTATGATATTTTCACATAACCCTGTACTATAAGGAGAGTTGATAGGCTATACGTGATGTGTACCTATTCATTATAGGTACAATTATGTTGAGTATGTGGATCATTTACCAATGAATTGATAAACTACAGGTGTAGTATCTGTTGTCGCAGAAAAAAACGAGCCTTGTGATTTACATAAATTCATTGAAAACCTGCAGCTCTCTTTCTCTCACTACATCTCACACCAAAAACTATAGTCTACTTTAGCCTATCAAAACAAATGAAGAAATGTTAGAAATGAACACCTTTTTTTTTATAGTCCAATCCTCCTGCTGCAGGATTATTTTACTCCTGAGACGAAACTGGTCAAATTAAGATCCCACATCTGTACAGATACCTAATATGACAATGGAAGAAGACAACATGAAAGCAACCACCAGCCATTGCACACATAAGTGAATTAGAAATACAAACTTGTTGATGAGCTGAGCTAAATGTGCAAAGTGGATTTCACAGTGGATGTCACAGCCGTTACCAGTAATTCCTGTCACGCATGTTAGGCCATCTCTCTCCATAATGGACAATAATTGAGCAGAATCCATCACTGTGGCCAAAAATAGACTCACATAATGGCCTTAAATGGTGCTTTAGGAAGGAATTATTCGAGAAAATCTGACCAACCCTGCTGTGTCTGAAAGGCATTGAAACTTCCATACAGGGGTTTTGTACTTATCCCTGACTGCATGCTGATTACATACATGGCACATAGAAATGATTCAAATTACACCTTTAGCACTGAGGTCCATTGGTCCAATCCTAAAAAAACATTGTGAGCACAGTGAACAGGACTTTCCCTGTTCTTAGTTATGGAGTGACTTTGGAAATAAGCGTTAAAGCAATTGGAAAATACATGAAATATGTCATCAATAAAAATGTAAATTGTCTTACGCAAAAGTAAATGACCATTTAGAGATCATGTAATTTACAGCAATGTTTTCACCACCGAGATCCAATTATCTATATGTACATCTTTGGTTTTCACACCCTACCTAAGGGGGGCATATTGAAGGGTGGAGGTGTGAGGTGAAAATACTGCAGGTTGTTTGTTGTAGTTTATTAGCATACTCGTTAATATTGCCAACCACTCCTCAAAGAAAAGGTAATTAACTGATTTAATTTTAAAAAGCGGCAGAATTAAAAACTAAGCCCGGAGACTTCCTTCAAAATACACCATAAATCAGTAGCTATTTCATCTGAGTGAGTGAGGGAGTGAGGGAGCCTCAAGTTTGCCTGTGCTGTGCTTGGTGGAATGTGTTTTGTGGTGAGTCTCGTAAATGCCAAGTTCTTTGGGCAATAAGAATAAATATCCCAACCACTCTCTAGAATTACCACATAATTGGGGACTTTCCGCGTCTGCAGTACAGGACCCCGCTGTCTCCTCTACCTTGCTTGTATGAATACATGTTCAGGTGATGAGAGCTTACAACATGGTAGAGATGTTCTTGTGCCAGTCAAAAAATAATTCAACAACAAAACACAGGATTTCTGAACTGCTCAAAACAACAACGACGGTGCACTTTTAAGAAGGCACTTGAGGTTTGTGGTTAGATGTACATTTTCAAATAGACTGACAGATCACGGCACATTACTTTAATGTTTTGTGTTTTCTGGTCTTCTGTGCTTACACGAAAACGCAAATGTCTTTAGGTAAAAGGTGTTTTTGTGGCAGGTGTACCTTTGTTGCCAGTGCCACCACAAGTGAACTCAATGCTACCACATTTCCCATTATACATGACAATATATTTTGGCATTGGTTACACTTTCGTGCCAATACAGTACACAGGATTAACCTCTCCCAAACATTTCCCTCACTCAAAAAAATCAAAATGGTTGGATTGTCAAAAGCCAAGCCCATCATAAAAAAAAAACATAAAACCCCCACAGTCTAAATGACACATGCTGCTTAAACATTCAGGAGGCAAGTCATTCACCACAGCTTTAATACTTCAAAGCATGTTGAGGTTGTGCCAAATGCAAGCAGTCTTTTGGCCTCTTGTTGTAATTTCAAACAGTGATGAAAGGTAAAGTAGCAACACATATTTACTTATTTTTCAATGCGCCAAAGGTACAGCGCGTTGTGTTTGCGTTTCCGTTATCTGTCTGATCACACCTTTTTTCCCCCTTCTATCATGTGATTAATGATTACCTACGAACCTCAGCCTCGGTTTGTGGTGAAATGAGGCCTAGATATGATGACTTGTCTAGAGATCTGTTATGTTCTCAAAAAAGGATGTCTAGAAACTTCTAGAAACCTCGAAACCTGTTCTTGCAGAGCTACCATCCTTTTCGCTCCAACCTTGATCTAGCGCACTTGATTCTAATAATTAGCTGGTTGATAAGCTGAATCAGGCTAGTTACAGCTGGGGTTGGAGCGGAAACCTACAGGAGGGTAGCGCTCCAGGAACTGGGTTAGAGAACCCTATTCTAGATCATTCCCCTCATTACACAATTCAAAGTTTATGGCACTTTGCACTTAGAAATCTGATACGAATGTGAGCCACAAAACAAGACTTTTCCCAAAAAGCTGATACAAGTCTTGTTATTGCTTTATCTGTGGCAAGGAACACACCACTCCAGGCTGCATAGAACACTGAAGAAACCCCCAAAAAACTGTTTGTGAAGAACAGTTCAGTCTCAGGGACCGCACTACACCGCCCTGTCGCGGTTTATTTTCATGGAACCTGAGTGGTTTCTTCATTCTTCTCTGTTTTTGGACATGTTGTGAATGTGTCACAAATGTGTATCTATGAATATGAGGTCAGTACAAATCACTCTCTGGTTAAGGGATTCTTCTGTAACAAAGGGTGGATCAGTGAGGGTTGGAACGTTTGACGGTCACCTCATAATTGTATTTCTCATGGTGCATTCATCAGGTCCGTGACGAAGACTTTGAAACGTCGGCTTGGCGACTAGGAGGCAGGATAGTTTGATTTTCTCTGTTGCAGGCTGTTAACATTGCAAAAACAAAGCTCTTGGTTTGAATGAGTAATACACGCATACAGACATAGGATGTATCGGCCTGTGTCAGAGACAAATGGAAGTCATACTGTTAAATCTACACTGAGTGTACAAAATATTAAGGACACCTGCTCTTTCCATGACATAGACTGACCAGGTGAATCGAGGTGAACGCTATGATCCCTTATTGATGTCACTTGTTAAATCCACTTCAATCAGTGTAGAGGAAGGCGAGAAGAGATTATTAAAGCCTTGAGACAATTGAGACATGGATTGTGTGTGTGCCATTCAGAGGATGAATGGGCAAAACAAAAGATTTAAGTGCCTTTGAACAGAGTATGGTAGTAGGTGCCAGGCGCACCGGTTTGAGTGTGTCAAGAACTGCAACGCTGCTGGGTTTTTCCCGCTCAACCGTTTCCCGTGTGTGTCAAGAATGGTCCACCAGCCAACTTGACACACCTGTGGGAAGCATTGGAGTCAACATGGGTCAGCATCCCTGTGGAATGCTTTGGACACCTTGTAGAGTCCATGCCCCGATTAATTGCGGCTGTTCTGAAGGAACAAAAAAGGGGAAGTCAATATTAGGAAGGTGTCCTTAATGTGTTGTACACTCAGTCTAATATGTAGTGCACCACTTTGAATTCAGTTTGTGAACAGGACATGAGTTGGCAATATAATGATAATATAGTCTTGTTTTATTCTCGCAAACCTGGTTTATACCGCTTTGGTCACATCAAAGAAGGTTGAAGTTCATTGGTCAGTTAACGACACCTGATAACTTGTGCTAGCTCCCCAAGCTAATGCCTAGGCTTTAGCTCAGTAGGCTAACATGATCATTAGTCAAATCCAAAACTCGAGTTCGATCTCCAGTCAGTTGCACATACATTATGTCATTAAATGTCTTTGATCTACAATGTATACTGTCTGCAATTTGTTCCTCCTTAACGGTGTCCAAAATAGGGCAGACATCTTTCAATCTCAGCAGGACTTACTGCAATCTGTACTTGTGTTCCAATTTAGTGAGTATTTCAGTCATGTAACTGTCCAGCTACAATAGACTTCTTAATGTCATTCTGATTACTGGTCAGGTGTTAGGATATGCCCCTAGCATCAACAAAGCTTCCTCACTAAAAATTCAAGAAGATGTCACGCTAATATGCCACTATGGCGCTAAAGGCTAAATGTAGGAATTAATAAAGCAACTCTATGTTTGAGAACATGGCTGGGGTCCATTCTAGGCTTACGAAATGTTCAATTGGATTAGCCTTTCGCCTCATTGACATAGATACATTGACATCCTTGAACTCGACTGTTCCTGAAACGTTCAGACTACGTTCAGAATATGAATGCCCACTATACTGTTATTATGTGCAGTGTCAGATAACATTTTCTGTAAGGTTTTGTGTTCGCTCACTCACTCACATGTGAAGGGACATTACCGTGTGATCGAATTGGAGAGATGACAGCTCATTGGCTGTTTGCCTGCTCTATCTTCCTTGCCAAAGTAAACAGGTGAGCTTCTCATCTCTTCACACCTCCCCCAGCTCCAGCTCTATGACAGCTTGATCAAGCACATGGAACACAACCAAAATTAAGCAAATGTACCTTTTTTACTATTTAAAGTTACCTGGTTTCACTCATGAGACATCACTTATTTCATACAACGTACCCCAGTAACTTGTAGAATTCATTTTAGCTTGCGTAGCCAGCCACCATTCGTTCTCCCATTGGTTCTGCGTCCTGAAACGCTAGCTAGCAAGGCTATATGTAGCTCTAGCACTTGACCAGATTGGACTTTTTTCTGGTGTCCTCTGACAAAGATGATAACTTCTGTTTGAAGTGTATTCCAAAAAAGAAAGAGAATCGTGCTGGGGGCTGGTCTAGTGGTAGTGCTGCCACCTTCGAGCCCCTGTAGACATTGGTTTGATCCCCTGCTTCGACACACAAGTTCTCTCTCTCCTCTATCTACAAAGCTATCCTAAATCTGAAAAAAATCTTGAAAACTATATACTAGAGAAAAAGATATGTCACCCTTCAGTTCGGCAGAGGACCGGTCCTTAATTAAGGTGGAAAGGTGAAATGGAAGATCAAGGCCCGTGACGTGCAGTGTGTTTACATTCTTCTCTGATGTCCCACTCAACATCTCCCGCTTGACGCCGTAAATCAATATTAGACGAGATGAAGTGACGAGGAACTTGTGAAATTCAAACATGTCCTGTGATGTATCTTCCAATTCGCTTGACCTTTCGATTGGGTCAATTGGGCAACGACAGTCAAGCTGCACAGGTTCTGATGACGAGGCGTTGGTTTTTTCCCCCCAACGTTTGTCAGAAGCTTTGACTGGGAAACAGTCTGTCACAGCTGTCTGATGGAAATCAAGGATGTCATGGGAACAATTATTCCCCATTCTGGCCATTGATGAACTGACGGTTTTTGAACTGTCAATCTTTTCAATTCAATGAATGAATTGAGGCTAAGTAAGTTATGTAAGCTGTCGTGTAAAAAGCTTGCTGCATACATTTTGAAGAACATGTAACATGGCAACCCCAGCTGAGTAGTCTCCCCTCCACACACACACACTACACACTACACACAACGCACTCAAGCTGCACCACTGACTTCAAAAGAGACATGGAGATAAAACAAAATGTATCTCAGACACATCAAGCCTCCCATGCCCTTTAAAGCTTAATTATACCTGTAGGAGTGATGAGAGACACATCACAGAACCCAGTGATTAATAAACAAACGCTGCATCCCATAAAGCTTCCGACAAGTCCCTGCTCATCGCCCTGCGCCACTCACAGTCTGGGCTGCTCATGTGGAGTGTACATATCAAAGTGCATCAAACCCCCAAAAATAAGTTTAGACCAACACCGGTCTGGGTTTAACTCCCCCCCCCCCCCCCCCCCCCCCCCCCCAGACCTCTCTACAGCTGACTCTTCCACCTGTCTAATTGAAGGCCGATGAGGCCGGTGAGAGCATCATCCCGACATGTGCGCAGAGCCCTAGCCTCAGTCCAGCTTTCATCTTTCACTCCCTGTGCCGCGATCACTCGACTCACACGACTGGGGCTTTGTACCCGCCGACTGGGTAAGTGTCACGTTTGCATGGGTTTTTGTAAACAAACACACCTTTTGTGAAAGAATATGTCCAGAGATGAAGTTACTAACTGCTTTAGATCGGTCTGTGTTGCTGAAATAACATGAGGAAGAAGTGGGTGACCCGAGGCTGAGGTCGTATTAGATTGCCCTTTGAAAGGCTAACAAGTGGAGTGAATACAGAAGGTTCAGCTGGCATAGTTCTACACGCACATGTGCACATGTACATACAAGTAAAGATGCACCACACCAGACCTGGGTTCAAATACTATTTCAAATATCTTATGTACATTCACATACATTCAAAGTAAGTATTCAGATATATTTTATTTGAAAAGACAAGTAGTTGAATATGTTAATGTTTTTGGAAATACACTTGGAAAGTATTTGAAAAATTAAAATACACTGACTCAAATACACTCCGAAGCATTTAACCCAGGTTTTCGAAAATAGTATTTGAAATAAGTATTTGAACATACTGTCAAATACAAATTGGCAGACTATATGGTTTTTACAAATAACCATTCAAATGCTCAAATACAAGTATTTGTTTTGGGCTGTGTATTTGAAAATGCTCAAATACACAGAAAAAGTATTTTAAAGATACTCAAATACACACACACACACACACACACACACACACACACACACACACACACACACACACACACACACACACACACACACACACACACACACACACACACACACACACACACACACACACACACACACACACACACACACACACACACACACACACACACACACACACACACACACACACTTCCCTATAGGTTCTCTTCAGGGTTATAATGACAGTGTGTCACCTGATAAGAACTTCTTTGTCCTCATTGAAGGTATCTTTTCTCATGTCTTACACGTCCATAGAGGTGCCAACTTTGTACCTGACGTTTGAGAATGGGCTTTGTTATTGATTACTGAAAACACTCTCACCTGACCTGAAGTAAATGATCAACCTCAAAAACAATGAGGAAATAGTCAACTATCACCACGGTACTACAAATACCTGGACAAACCTGGACACCTTAACATCACAAAACGTCGAGTTCCCCGTGAAAGATTGCTTTCTTTACATGAAGATTACTGGCATTAATTTAAAACAAATGTTCAAGTAAACTATTTCAACATCTTAATGCTAAATAGATGTCTAAACCTGATAGAACTAAAAGCTTGTGCTGTCATGCCATGGCACACAAAGAATGAGGACATTTGACCATTGCTTGAGTTGTTGCAGTGTTTTGGCATGGTTTAAGCCCCTCTCCAGTCAGCGTGTTATTACACTGTTGGTGGTGAATGTTTCTTGCTTAAAGCTGATTTAGCCAACCGAGTGTGATGCAGGCAACAATTTCGTATCGTTTTCCCACTTTTTATCCACCAGATTGCCTAATTTAAAATAAATGCGATTGATTTGCTTTCATGGGAAGATAGATTACATGATGCTTTGATGACAAACATTTTCTAAGGAGATAGGTGGACTGTATGCATATACTGTAGATCCTATTAAATTATTATTATTCCAAGTTCCTAATTCTATGACTGTATGTCTGTCAATCTTGGAGAGTTGCTGTGTACGGTTTGAATGAGTGAGGGAGGGAGGGAAGAAGGGAAGATGGGAGTGAGGGAGGTAATAACTGCCAGCTCATAGAACGTCTACCTTGCAAGCCTGGATACAGACTCTGCAATAGTCAAAGCCCCTCTCTGCAGCCGCATGTCCAGAGAAGATCATCTGAGCAAGCTGGGGTATTCTGTCACCCCTTTCTCAACAGAGGTGGACGGTCGAGACCCATCTATGGGATCAGGCTTTAGTGTTCGGCCAAAGACCCACAAAGAGAGGACACCAAGTGGCCTCTTGAGTAGGCTGATCAATATAGGAAGCCCAACAAAAGACATTCCTTGCATTTCTTAGAAATTTCACTGGATTAAAAAAAAGTAAGAAAATAAGTTTATCTCTACATGGCGTCATTGTCATTCGACACCACAAATTAATGAAGGTTGTTCTCATCTTGAAGGTTGCTTTGCTACTTATTTTAGTGTGTAGGCTACTGTGTAGGCTAGAGGTAGCCTATGGGCATATTCATCTTTTGCGACCTAAAAGACTGTTTTATGTCGCCTGCTAATTATTAAATCGCGTCACTGAGTTAATTACGACAATTTATAAAGAGAGGGTGTTCCAAATATCTAATATCCTTGGTCAAAACACAATTGGAATATGCCTATCATGTTAATGATAGCTGAAAAAACTGTTTCTTACCAGTTTACGATGCTGTAGTTCCAACCGAGCGGGAGTAGGCGTACTGTATGCTGCCTGGGATAAGATCACGGCCAACACAGGTGAGTTGGATCATACTTGGTTGGCGAAACGTCAATTATTTTAAATCATTTTGGCAAAATATATTATTTTCAATGCTCCTAGGCTTCCTTATGATTGTGTAATTTCCCCCCTTGTTTTTGGGACCTTCAGATTTCCCATACTGTACATTGCTGAGATATGATATAGGCTAGGCTAGTCATATGACTGTTTTTGTCATGGGATATTTGGGTGTCTGCTTGTTGCTCTGCAGTGGCATGGTGATAGAGTGGGACCAAATCAAAGGGAAGAAACAGACACAAGACGTGTGGTAAAAGTATAAACGATTGCACCTTATCATTGATTCAACTAATGATGAGTGCTCAAAGTGCAACAATAGTAATTTTGCCATAAAACTGTCAGCGGTTAATCAGTCTGTTAAGTGTTTTCATCCTTCAGTGTAAGATTTATTAAACAGTTCATGAGAGCACAAGCTTGAACTTGCTCAGTTCGTCTGCCATGTACACAAAGCTAGTCTAAATGTTCAAGAAGATGTTTCATGTCCAAGCTTTTATTACTTTTACAATGTTTACGTTCACACAGTCTGTGATTGTTTCAAAAGTATATGATAGATGATAGGGGTAGAGGGGACAGCATTTAACCATTTACACTACTATGCCCTTTTGGAGCCAGATGGAATGACAGTTTATATTTTCAAGTTTTTTTCCTTCTTTTTTTGTATTTGGGGTCAGTATATTCTGTCTGAGCTCCCCAGGCCGTATCTTGTGTAGCCAAGACTTGCACATTAAATGCCTAAGGACGTCTGAGGCCTGCTGGTACATCTGCCAACAATAGGAATTTCCCTGGTTTACACAACTCAGCCAGAGAGGTTATCTCTGAAGACTCAGCCTCATTAACCACATTTCCTTCCACAGTTTTTATGAGTGTAAAGTCATAGTATAAAACAAAATCAAGACAGCTGTGATGGAAACAGGAAGTTTCTGTAGAATTGTATAAATGCAGAATAATTTGTTTGTTCGACGTAGTGGGATCTTTTTGTGTCAGTAAAATTAATTATGCAAGAAATGGTGGTAGAAAAATGTTTTTATGCACAAATATTGATATAATAACCAACATATCGAAGTAAACTTAGAGTCACACGATGATATGGTTTGTGGACCTCCCACTACGATTTAGAAAAGCATGCGGTGATGGTGCTTTCAAGACAACTGGGAACTCGGAAAGAAACAAGGTCAAATCATGACGTCAGTGATCTTCAGGTCAGAAAGTTCTAGAGTTCTAGAAAAAGTTTCCGTCTTGGAATTCCGAGTTGGATGACTGTTAAAAAAGAAAATCTCAGTCGGAGATAGTTTTTTTTCCCAGAGTTCCTAGTTTTTTTGAACATGACATTAGGCTACAGATTAAATAAATGATGATGTACTTCACAGGATGGTGAAAGTTCACGGGGATGAGCTTGATGCTCCTTTTCAATGAATATCGAGGGGCTTATTCTGGTGACATGATGATCGATGCTTGACTGCCGTTTGACAAATAATCATATTCTGAGTAACACCCCCACTAAGCCAAGCCTCCAATATAATTTCCCAGTGTGCCTTGCATTTTCGAGTGAAATGTAGAGTAACCACCCATGACTGTATTTGTTAGTGACAGAGACATGGTTGTTGAATTCATAAATTTTAAAGTCCTGTGGCCTTCACCAACTGAGTTCCTAGGCAAATGTTATCATTATAAATAAACACTATATGACAATAAATTAAATATCTTATGAGGTCATATTTTGAGGCCTAGCTTTACCCTAATACAGCAGCCTGAAACTCAGGGTTTACAGGTGACAGCGGGCCTGCAAATAGGGCTGCAAAAGTCTGGTAACTTTTCCAAAATTCCCATATTTTCCAAAAATCCTTGTTTAAGGATATCCAGGAATTTTCCAACTGGGATTTCTGGAAAACCTGGGCAATTTACCAGAATTTTGCCATCCTATGCTAGCTTGCAAAGTAATGTGTAATTCCTATTGGAATCCAGCCAGAGTTCGGATATCCAACAGTTGAAATTATTATTCACCTGCATTCATAATGACTGTCAGGGTTAGGAACAAACTAGAAGAACCATTTCAGTAACGGGTGCAAAAAACGAAATGATTGGATTAGTTTAGAAAAATGTATGTTATGTATCTTTGTGTAGCATGAGATTCATCAATCATTTAATGTACAGTTGAAGTCGGAAGTTTACGTACACCTACGTACAAGTTTACGTAGCCTTCTACAAGCTTCCCACAATAAGTTGGGTGAATTTTGGCCCATTTCTTCTGACAGAGCTGGTGTAACTGAGTCAGGTTTGTAGGCCTCGTTGCTCGCACATGCCTTTTCAGTTCTGCCCACAACATTTCTATTGGATTGAGGTCAGGGCTTTGTGATGGCCACTCCAATACCTTAACTTTGTTGTCCTTAAGCCATTTTGCTACAACTTTGGAAGTATCCTTGGGGTCATTGTCCATTTGGAAGACCCATTTGTGACCAAACTTCCTGACTGATGTCTTGAGAAGTTGCTTCAATATTTCCACATAATTTTCCTACCTTATGATGCCTCCAAACATAACAATGGTCATTATGGCCAAACAGTTCTATTTTTGTTTCACCAGACCAGAGAACATTTCTCCAAAAAGTACGATCTTTGTCCCCATGTGCTGTTGCAAACCGTAGGCTTTTTTATGGCTGTTTTGGAGCAGTTGCTTCTTCTTTGCTGAGCTGCCTTTCAGGTTATGTCGATATAGGACTCGTTTTACTGTGGATATAGATATTTTTGTACCTGTTTCCTCCAGCATCTTCTGAAGGTCCTTTGCTGTTGTTCTGGGATTGGTTTGCACTTTTCGCACCAAAGTACGTTCATCTCTAGGAGACAGAACGCATCTCCTTCCTGAGCGGTATGACGGCTGCGTGGTCCCATGGTGTTTATACTTGCGTACTATTGTTTGTACAGATGAACGTGGTACCTTCAGGCATTTGGAAATTGCTCCCAAGGATGAACCAAACTTGTGGAGGTCTACAATTTTTTTTCTGAGGTCTTGGCTGATTTCTTTTGATTTTCCCATGATGTCAAGCAAAGAGGCACTGAGTTTGAAGGTAGGCCTTGAAATACATCCACAGGTACACCTCCAATTGACTCAAATTATGTCAATTAGCCTAACAGAAGCTTCTAAAGCCATGACATAATTTTCTGGAATTTTCCAATCTGTTTAAAGGCACAGTCAACTTAGTGTATGTACACTTCTGAGCCACTGGAATTGTGATACAGTGAAATAATCTGTCTGTAAACAATTGTTGGAAAAATTACTTGTGTCATGCACAAAGTAGATGTCATAACCGACTTTCCAAAGCTATAGATTGTTAACAAGAAATTTGTAAAGTGGTTAAAAAACTAGTTTTAATGACTCCAACCTAAGTGTATGTTAACTTCCAACTTCAACTGTACATGCAAAAATACAGATATCAAAAACAAATAAACCTGCATTAGAGCATGCTGGGGAAAAAGTTTATTTGTTATCATAATTTACAAAAATAGAGGTGATGTGACTCCTCATTTAGTTTTGAGTTAGTACCACATAAACATTTTAAGTAATAATTACTTTTCATTGACTTTCAGTTCAACTTACTAGAAGTATTTGAGTTAACCATGCCCTGTGGTTTACAGTGTGTGATATAAACCTCAACAATCACTCAAAACTGTTTAAACAAACATTTGGTGTATTCACTCACATCAAAACACCTTAGTGTTACAAAGTTCGATCAACCCCAAACATTAATCGGAAAAGTGTAAGCTAGCCACTTTATGTAACCACATAGAGTTCAAAATCTGTTAAGTGTACAGGTGAAAAGTGAGTAAATTCATCAAATATAGCCCACAAGATGGGTCTCTCTCAACTGACACCTTAATTATCCTATAACCTTTTATTACACAGAGTAAACATAATAAAATCTCACTTTAAAGATTATGAGATAAATTAGAATTTCACCTAATATTTATAATGATGTATTAAATTATTGTTTTTGCTGTCGGTGCTTGCTTCTGGTGCCCTGGCTTTGCCCCTTTGAAGTCAGTCAATATTCTGCTGTTTTATGTGGTCATGGGGTGTTCTCATATTGCTCTCTTACTGTATTCAGCTTGACTTAAATACATAGTGAGCACTGTAATTTTTTCACAAGTGCAGGCACAATTTGCTTTAAATACAGTATCAGCGTTTCAAATCGTTAGGAAAACTATCTCATTTAAAATATTACCTTTTAATATTCAGTTAAAAAAAAATAAGTACACCCGCTATGGTTTCTGTCATGGCCTGGCATCATATCATTAAAATGTGTAATCATAGATTTTGTGAATGAAACTACACACTGTTGAGTCAAAATACCATTTAGGAAATACTTATTTTAGGCCTGGTAGCCTCCAGGTTAGAACGTGTATAGTAGAATCATGATGTTTCGCCTTCAGCTCGCCTTCAAAATATTGTTTTAACAATAAGATACGCATCATTCTGTATTCAAAGCAATACATAGCATAAATAAGGAAATGGCATCTGAGACTTCTATCTTTTATCCATACCTTGTTAAAGCCCTGTTAGATGTTGAATTAGTGCAGCCCTGGTTGGTAGGCTGAAGTTAAGTTGTAAGTTGAAGCTCGCATCCGCTACAAGACCATGGTGCTTGCCTACGGAGCTGTGAGGGGAACGGCACCTCCGTACCTTCAGGCTCTGATCAGGCCCTACACCCAAACAAGGGCACTGCGTTCATCCACCTCTGGCCTGCTCGCCTCCCTACCTCTGAGGAAGTACAGTTCCCGCTCAGCCCAGTCAAAACTGTTCGCTGCTCTGGCACCCCAATGGTGGAACAAACTCCCTCACGACGCCAGGTCAGCGGAGTCAATCACCACCTTCCGGAGACACCTGAAACCCCACCTCTTTAAGGAATACCTAGGATAGGATAAAGTAATCCTTCTAACCCCCCCCCCCCCTTAAAAGAGTTAGATGCACTATTGTAAAGTGGTTGTTCCACTGGATATCATAAGGTGAATGCACCAATTTGTAAGTCGCTCTGGATAAGAGCGTCTGCTAAATGACTTAAATGTATGTAAATGTAGGCTGCTGGGTTCAGAGCATGAGGACTCTCTCTCCTCCTCCATTATGAAGTGGTGTAGTGTTATGAGAACAGGATAGCTCTTGAGGCGCTTGCTTTCACTTCAGGGATGGTGCGTATACAGAGCAGGCCGACAGCTGGTCCTCAGCAAACTGGTCCCGTTGACCTCAACCCCACTGTCCGACGCTCCTCGCCTCGAAAACAAGAGACGATCCCTTGGAATTCCAGGGAGATGATCTATTTTGCCTCTCAGTCGGTCGGTCTGTTCATTTTAATTACGTATGTGCATGTATTTTCACTGAAGCCTTCAACGTCAATAGGTGAGCAAATTCAATTAAATCTGGAGTGATGGGAATCTTTCACTAGTTAAATAATCTTTCACAGGTCTTTGACAACTAGAAAATATACTTTATAACAATAATATAACAAAAATACAGACATGTCTAGATTCATTTGTGTGATAACTCGTGAAAGATTCCCATCACTCCAGATTTCATTGAATTCGGTCACCTAGAATGACAGTGTCACTGAGCATCTCACAGTTGCCACAGTCGGTGAACCGCTAGTGTGGCTTGATTAAGTCGCTTCTACTTGAAAATAGCATTCTAGCACTCAAGTTCGATTCAGTAAGTTGTAATAAGAGACCTGTCTGGGTGAGGGATTTGAACTTCTACGGTGAGACAGGGAAAGAAAAGACTAGCAATTTGGAAAATTATTGCTTTAGACAGCCCAAAGCTATAGTTTTGTACTTTCTTGTTCATATCTTCAACCTGTTTCCTGTAACTTTATGACTATGAGGTGAGAGTGCATTCTGATTAGTTCTGCACTCCTGTGTGTGTGTTTTTTTGCCTTCCACAACAAATGAAATGAGAAACGATAGCAACGATAGACTCATTGTGCAACAATTATAATTTCCAGTTAAAGACTTGTAATAGTAGATTACAGGTACAAATTGCTGAAGTTCTGTTATTTTGTTGAATTCATGTGGAGTATTCAGTGATATTCTGGGTTTGGGGATGGATGCAAGACGACTCGTTGATGAGGTGATAATGTCCTGCATTGATGACATGTTTACGACCCTGGAGAGTTAGATCTGTGCTGTCATCGAAACAATTTCTGAGTCTGCATTTACTTATCCAGTGATTAATAGTTATAAATAGTTATGTTGATCCCTTATTATTTTGATGTAATGAGTGGTTTTGTATAGACAGACCTGTCTTCTCTGTTGAATCTCTATTGAATCTTCTCTGTTGAATAATGGGTTAGGGTTAGGGTTAGCAAGGTGCCATGAGTTACAGTACTGCCAGCCGATTGGCTTTGACTAATTCTATCTTAGGTTACCTTTCTTCCATGCCTCTGGAACTGTGGTAAGGATAATGTCACTGTGGAATTCACTCTGACCTCAAAACTCAAACACATAAATGCGTAATGCAGAATGTAGCTATAATAATGTAATTTTGGACTTTTTTTTTTAACTTGAGAAGACAAATGTTTCTACCCGAGAATGATGATTAATTAGTGGATCTTAGAGTTATGTTTTGGTACAGTATAATATGTAATACTGTACATAGAGCTATGTGTAATAGTTTTGCGTTGTCATTTCAGAAAATGTCCTTAATATATCTACATTAATAGTGGAATGATAGTTTTTCATAATACCCCCACCCCAAAAATTATGTATTGGGTCTACACAAAATTGCATCATAATGGTGCAGCCTTCTTATTGGTCAACCAAAGACTCTTGTTGTCAAATTGACTGGGGCTGAGCGGTTTCTACATGTTTGATTCTTGCTCTTTGCTGGATCCAATCAATTTGATAACAAGAGATTTTCGGGCACAAGTCAATTTGACAACAAGAGACAGTCTGTCATTTTGGTGGAAAACATATTGCGAAACACTATCATTCCACTATTACTGTAGGTATATTAAGGAAATTACAGTGAAAAGATATGACATATAGCTCCTTTAATCTGTCATGGACGCTTATGCATTCATTCTTATGTTATGCTTCTGTGTGTCACAGGTGTCCATAAATGGTTTACCATTTTTTGTTCTCCAAGGAGTTACTTCCTATTTCAGATGCTTTCCTTAGTCAGAATATCTTGACAAACATTTCCTGTCTCCTGATTACAAGTCTGACGAGACTCAACATAGAGTGGTGGTGAGACATGCTTCAGATTGCTGTGTAAAAATGCCACGTGTTTGGTGAGTTATGCAGCTTTAAGAATCATGTTTGTTTTGCCAGTTGCAGTATTTCTCTCTGTTTTAGGGGGCATTTTATGACTACATGGCTCTAGAAGGAAATTCACATTTGTCTCTCTTTTTCTGGTTTTCACCAATATCACAGTCATATACTCTGATGCTCAATGAACAAACACTACATTTAACTGAACAGAAGCTTCCCAGGGTTCATTCTTAACAGAAATAGCTTTCCTTTAAATGGCAACATTTTAAATAATGCATTTCAGAGCAGAAAATAGTTCCTCTAAGACACAAACAAAAAGCAACTTTGAGGTAAAAATAGATTTTCTGGAAGAAGCTTATGTACAAATACACATATATTTTCCTAAGCATTATAATTCAAAACATGAAAAGTATTTCGAGATTAAGGTCAAAATCATGTTTCAGGAATAAAGTTATTTCAGAATTAAGTCTAAATATTTCGAGAATAAAGACTAAATATTTTTAGATTTAAGTTAAATTAATGCTTTTTTTTTATGAAGTCTAAATATTTTTTGAATAAAGACCCCCAAAAAACGTTTTACAATAAAAATAAAAATATACAGTATGCTAAAAATCCATATGACACATAGCGTTGGGACCTACATTCAGAGTTGCCCTTCTGCATGTACCATGGTCATACTGATGCCTTCTCACAGCCCAGACAAGCTCCATTTGCTGCCTTTTCTTTTGCTGTACAGTAACATCTGACTCCAAAATGATGCTTCTTGGAGTTAGTCATCACCTTCCTCCAGCCCCAGCCAGTGTTGAGCTGACACTATATTTACAACTAGAGCTGCATATCCAGGACCTTTAGTGCTCTGAGACACTTCTACCTCACAGTCTCGGTTCCACCACACAACTATTTTTGAAGACATACATTGTCATTCGAAAATACAGTTAAATGCACTCATGTCTGTCGTGCTTGATTTAGCCCATCTGTGTGTGTTTTGAAAGTTTCCATCGGTGCCAGGGTAGCTGACCTATCTGAATTTTACATTATATATGAAACATTTATAGAGAAATAAATATAGGCTTTTGCACACTGTTTGAGCAAATTCGTTTTCTAGATGGCTTTTTCATGCTCAGCTTTGCACAAAAAAATGTATCATGTTTTACCTGATTGTAGTATTAGCCTTGCAGTATTTTTCTCATTGTGAATCAGTCTCTTATCTTTCTTCCCGGTACATTCAATTATTTGAACTTGTTTGTTTCACTGGTATGTGACTATTCTTTTCAAAACAATCATTCTGAGGATCTACTTTACATCATGCCTCAACAGTGATTCTTGGAGTCCTCTCTCTCTCTGTCTCTCTGTCTCTCTGTCTCTCTGTCTCTCTGTCTCCCTGTCTCCCTGTCTCTCTGTCTCTCTCTCTCTTTCTCTCTCCAATTTAAGGGGCTTAATTGGCATATGTTTACATCGTCAAAGCAAGTGAAATAGATAATAAACAAAAGTGAAATAAACAATAAAAAATGAAAAGTAAACATTACACTCACAAAAGTTCCAAAAGAATAAAGACATTTCAAATGTTATATTATGTCTATATACAGTGTTGTAATGACGTGCAAATAGTTAAAGTACAAAAGGGAAAATAAATAAACATAAATATAGGTTTTATTTACAATGGTGTTTGTTCTTTACTTGTTGCCCTTGTCTTGTGGCAACAGCTTGCTGCTGTGATTGGACACTGGGGTATTCACCCAATAGATAGGGGAGTTTATCAAAAATGGATTTGTTTTCTAATTCTTTGTGGGTCTGTGTAATCTGAGGGAAATGTGTGTCTCTATGGTCAAATATTTGGCAGGAGGTTAGGAAGTGCAGCTCAGTTTCCACCTCATTTTATGGGCAGCGTGCACATAGCCTGTCTTCTCTTGAGAGCCACGTCTGCCTTCGGTGGCCTTTCTCAATAGCAAGGCTATGCTCACTGAGTCTGTACATAGTCAACGATTTCCTTAATTTTGGGTCAGTCACAGTGGTCAGGTATTCTGCCACTGTGTACTCTCTGTTTAGGGACAAATAGCATTCTAGTTTGCTCTGTTTCTTTTGTGAATTCTTTCCAATGTGTCAAGTAATTCTCTTTTAGTTTTTTCATGATTTGGTTGGGTCTAATTGTGTCGCTGTCCTGGAGCTCTCTCTCTCTCTTTCTCTCTCTGGAATTGCAGATTTACATACAGTATAACATTCACCTCTGCAATATGGCCAATGTTGTGAGATAAACAAGCGTCTAGCAATTGCGTACTTTGGACCACTGTTTATCCTTGCAGTGTGGCATATTTTACATTCCTTAAAACATTTTAATCTGCTTTGCGTTTTTTTCATGGACGTAAGGGAAACAATGCAGCATAAGCTGTTCAGGTCAGCTCTGTGGTTTGTTTTCCAGGCCAGTTCTTGGGATTTAAAGCAGAACCGACCAACATGTTGCACACACTGTGCAGAAAGAGTCTCTTCTCAAACTCTCTCACCTTCTCTGTGCTCTCTGTCTCACACACATAAGTTAGTGTATGCTCACACACGTGCACACACGCACACACACACACACATACACACACTCTTGCGTGTCCGTTTACCTCCAATGAGAGATGCATACAAGGCTTGACACCGTTTTTTCCTTGACCGTTGATTATGCTCTACCGTGATCATTCATGACTCCATCCAACTCACCAATCGTATTTGGTATCGTTCTCCATCAGTAAATATGTCCGTTAATTAATATCTGGGAAAGCAAGAGGCCAGCTCATAGAACAAATGCTGATTAAAAGAACATATTTCCCCATCTATTGTAGCCATCTACAAAGAGAAGCCCTCTGCATCTCTATGGCTGAGTCACTACAGAGGATTGGGCCCCATTCATGTTTTTCCCATGTTGCAATTTACTCACTGAATTAGGCCTAAACCAAAAAAGTGTTTCAATACCAATTATCATCTGGCAACGAGGAAAGGGGGTCTGACTGGGGTGGGGGGGTGGGCTACTTAAGCCTTTTCACTAGTGTTGCCTTGTTTCCCCTGTTCCTCTCCTTGAGAGAGTAATGTGTTTCCACACACAAAGGGAGGATCTTCAGAGATATGCCAAGAGTCTGGAGAGTGTGTTTGCTGGACCTGTGAAGAGTGCTCTTTAGGAGGCTTTGGGGACAATGGTGTACGGGCACCGGCAGAGGTTTACTTTGTCCACACCAAGCATTTCACACGCACCCTGGGCAACAGCCGGTCTGGGCTAAGGCGACAACATTAGTCTGAGTTATTGAAAAGTTTTTTTTTCTTTTCTCAAAGCCCCCCTTTTTATCTTTGTCATCCAATCAGGGCTGTGGTGTTGGAGCGAGCTCTGTTTGGCCGGCCTTCTTTTTTTATTGAATTTAGACCACTATACTATGTTGTCTGTCCATAATTACGGAATTGGTTGTCACCTACAGGGTGTTTCCTCTCCTTTCGTTCTCCTCCCCCCCCAAAAATGATGTTCTGATGAAATATTTGGAGAGGATGCACAGTTATCATGATCCTGTGCTAATATAGTTTTACTATAACTTTTCTGAGTTGTTATTACTACTGCCATATTACTTCTAAGGGTGTGTTGCTGATCTCTGCGTCGTGAAATCGCTTGGCTTCTCATACAGACAGTGCATATTGTATCAGACTGACTGTGCTATTTATCTGTGGCAGAGTAGACATACACTGCCTCAGGGTATTCTGTGTCAGATTAAAAGTACAAGTGAATCCTCTCTCTCTCATTTGCACCTCTGGGAAACAGAAGTTTTCTCTGGGAATTCATTTCACCCCCTTTGGTTTTTATAACTCAGGTGTCTGCAGGTGAGGCATTAGGATTAGAAAGCTTTTGATTGTTCAGCTTTAGGTGTGCAGACATTTCGGTGTAATTCTTACTCCTATAGCATATCTGAATCCTTGGCATCGTCATCAGCAAGATTTGCATAAAATCCTCTTTGTTGCATTACGAGAACGGTTAGTTCCGCCCAACTTGGTAGATGAACCCCTCTCTGTTACAGGGCATGTATATCATAGAACCAATCAGAAGGTAGGTACATATTTTGTATTCTAATTCACAGTATTTGTTTTGGTGTTCACTGTGATATTCACGGCGTTCCATCCTGATCCTCAGGAATTTTCCTGACTCATTCCACCAAGAAGGAAATGGGGTTTCCTTCGGAGAATGACGCCACATCTGGAAACCCCATGACATATTCAGCATTGGCTGGGTTTGGCACTCATGTGTCCCTCACACTGGTACAGTGTACAGAATAGCAAACGTTCTCCTTGTAGTGTCAGCCTTTCTATCGACCCATTGTCCACGCATTTATATATCTCTTTTGGTGCTCCTTATAAACAGACTGCATAATAAGTGCCCTCAGAACTAAAGCGTGTAACACAGGGCAAATTACTCCATGTGCACAGATTTTATGCAATTCATTTATCCTTTTGTCAACTCCAATGCATATTAAGTATGGACTATTCAGTGAAATGAACACCACTTGCCTATGGAAATCATCCACCTTAGTACCTTTTGCTTCCAGACTACATGCATGAAGACAAAAAAGGATGAGCGTCGTTAAATGGCCAATCTGCAGTTGCCACATCCATTTTTGGACGCATACATTAATGACATATACTTTATAACTGATCAATGCCTCATTAGCTTAGCTCAACTGTCACACCCCGCTGGGCACACACTGGTTAAATCAACGCTGTTTCCATGTCATTTCAATGAAATTGCGTTGAACCAACACGGAATAGACTTTGAATTTATGTCTGTGCCCAGTGAGACCCCATCAGACCCCAAAATATACATTTTTCTTTTACTCCAATGTTTGTAAACATATTTGAAACATTGTATATGTAAAATAACACCGTGTAGTCTCAAAGCGTTATTGTTTTTGTTGCAAAACAGAGGCGGGATGTCGGCTTAGTTAATGTTTCAACTGCGGATTGGCCCTTTAAGCCAGGCCCAATGCGTCTTCATTATAGCTGAAGTTTTCTATCCTCTCCCCTTGCTCCTCTGCCAGCCTTTTCCATTTGCCCTGCCGCATTGTTCATATCTCAATGCAGAGGTTCAGACAGCGGTTGCTATAGCAATAGCCATATTTGACAAGGGCCCAGGCGAACTCCTGATTGAACAAAATGGTACCTTGTGGAGAATTTCTGCCTTTAAGAGGTTGCAGTGGCTCAGAAATATCCTCATAGATTTTTTCCCCCCCTGTTAACTGACATCCCTATTTCTATAAGTGAGCAGTTAGGTAGAATGGAGAGTTGAAATGGAAAGTCAGCAGAAATGATATTGGCTTGACCTTCAGGATTTCTTTCACCTACAATAGTTTGCTATTCTTCCTGCAATTATGCAATTATAGCATGGGGAAAAAAGCTTGTCTGTCGGTATTTTAAGCAACTGGTAAAAAAGAGAAGGAAAAGTCTATGACAAATTGTTGAGGGACCATTGTCTTTAACAATGTATTTTGCCTCTCTGGAGAGACAGATTTGAAGTATTTTGGCTACAGTTGTTCTATTAAAAGAAGTTGTGTTGAATTCCCTGCTTCCGTTCAGACCAGCTTCACGACTCGCTCGTTCTTTTATAGAAACACTCTCCCTGTTGGAAGTGCTACCTTGGTTAAATAAAGGAATTCAATTATTCAGTAGAGTTGGTCTTTTAATGGCATTAACCTCAAAAGCTTGACTATAAATACTGTGACAAAAAAATAAATAATTAACCAATTAGATGCACAAGTAGATTACGTAAAACCGATAAGGGATGCACATAAGGGCAAATCCTCTTTGATTCAGTTTCTTTTTCCATTTGAGAACCTCTGAATCACAGACACATGTATTGGACTGTCTGCATGCCCACTGTATAAGGAGACATACTTTTGAAACACAGTCTGTATTTGTCAGTATTTTTATGGGTTAATAAGATTTGATAAATAAAAGATCAATTCCTCTTCGGGACGCTTTGCTAAGACGTTGTATTGCTGAAAACACCAGTTTGCCGTCAGATCTAATCGAAGTCCGTTTTGACACATTTCCATGCTGGAGATGGATAACATATACACTACATTAGAAATAATATTTGCTTGGGTGGTATTCTTACTGTGACTAACCCGTACGTTTTTCCCGAATACGGCGATTACATTTTTGTGATCCACTTCTCTTTCAGTTATAGCCCCTTCAAACCGTTGCCGACTCAGTTATGTCACAGCTCAAGTTTGATTTATGCATAATTGTGAGGTGGCCTGAGAGCAGGCCAAATGGGATCATCATGACCAATCTTGACATTATTTCCCCAGATATGTTGTATTGTTTTGACTTCTGAGGTGAGAGGGTGATGCGTTAGTTCTCTCTTGGGGAACACGCTTTCCTTTGAAATAGTTTGATTGTGCTATTGACATCTGGTTAGCGAGCCTACATCTTAGAGTGCTAAGTGCTCTTCGCCGGCCTCAGAAAGGGCTGGGGTGTGCTCACTCATCAAACATAATAGTTGTTTAGGAATAGTGTCTGAACCATGCAATCCTTTTATGAATGGTTTCTAATCTCTAGATGTGGGAGTTCCTTCACACACAAACTGTGAACAAATCAATTCCTCTTATCCCTTGGGAAAAGTGTCACATCTAGCCTTGACTTTGTTCAAGAAGAGCACGTGGACTTCCCTGTCATGGTTAGAGCTCATTTACTCTCCTATAACTGATAGTGTTCTGTCATTGGAGTTCTTCAAAGGAGGAAAATCTATGTTAGAGAATACATCCGTTTGGTACCTCTAATTACTAGCTTTTAACTGCATTGTTTTGAATAAGCAACCCGTTGACTTTTATGTCTTATCTGAAGGAGGAACTTGTGAAAAAAAAGTCAATAATGGTATAGGAATCAAAATGATAAAGAGTCTATTGGCAGTAATTTCTTTGTATATTTGCCTTGACAAAAACAGCTTAATCATTAACACTGTGCCATAGAAAAACTGTTCCACTGACATGCTGTTCTAAGGAACCATACCCACACCTATGCATCAATCATTTTAAAACCCCATAAAATCCTTTGTTATGTAGGCGAGTCTAAAAGGGTTTGGTGATAGCGACAGCCCAAGAACAATACTGTCTTGGGCCAGGACAGATATCTGGCAGTTTCTGGCATTTTTTTCGAGCTAACATTCTGATTAAATATACATTTTTCACTGTGGGAATGTCATTCCACTGAGCTCATAATAACCCATTGGTGTTACAGTGTTATTGAGACTGGATGGATCTGCTTAGCACTCAGGAGAATGGCGTTAACTGAGGAACGTGACTGGGAACGTGACTGGGGCGGCAGGTAGCCTCGTGGTTAGAGCGTTGGACTAGTAACTGAAAGGTTGCTAGATTGAATCGCCTGAGCTGACAAGGTGAAAATCTGTTGTTCTGCCTCTGAACAAGGCAGTTAACCCACTGTTCCTAGGCTGTCATTGAAAATAAGAATTTGTTCTTAACTGACTTGCCTAGTTAAATAAAGGTCAAATAAAATTTAAATAAAAAGGTAGGCCTACATAGTCTACATACAATGTTTGTCCTAGTTTTCAGCTGACAAACCAATAGTCTGCTCCAAAGCTATGGAGATAGATTTCTGTCAAAATGTTGTAAAACCCTCACAAAGATTTATAGATGCACAATTGAGAGTATCCTGTCGGGCTGTATCACCACCTGGTACGGCAACTGCACCACCCACAACCGGAAGGCTCTCCAGAGGGTGGTGCGGTCTACACAACGCATCACCGGGGGCAAACTACCTGCCCTCCAGGACACCTACACCACCCGATGTCACAGGAAGGCCAAAAAGATAATCAAGGACAACAACCACCCGAGCCACTGCCTGTTCATCCCGCTACCATCCAGAAGGCGAGGTCAGTACAGGTGCATCAAAGCTGGGACCGAGAGACTGAAAAACAGCTTCTATCTCAAGGCCATCAGACTGTTAAACAGCCATCACTAACACAGAGAGGCTACTGCCTACATACAGACTTGAAATCATTGGCCACTTTAAGAAATGGATCAATAGTCACTTTAATAATGTTTACATATCTTGCATCACTCATCTCATATGTATATACTGTATTTTATACCGTCTATTGCATCTTGTCTATGCCGCTCTGTCAATGCTCATCCATATATTTATATATGGATGATATTCTTATTCCATTCCTTTACTTAGATTTGTGTGTATTAGGTAGTTGTTGTGGAATTGTTCGATTACATGTTAGATATTGCTGCACTGTCGGAACTAGAAGCACAATCATTTCGCTACACTCGCAATAACATCTGCTAACAGTGTGTATGTGACCATTAACGTTTGATTTGATTTTGATTTGATGAATGAGTAACAATGTGAATTTAGACAGAACTCTATCTCCATACTATGCCGTGATTAGGAGATCCATCACTCTTATGCATAGCTTTGACAGAAACAATTGTCTGGTAAAACATTATAACAGTGACATAAAAATTCTGAGACGGCCAGCTTTTACACTGACCACATTCTAGGGATGTGCACGTTTATTTGATTACTCGAATATCCAAATGGATGTCACTATTCGATTACTTGCAAGAGTATTCTTATTTCTTTTAGAAAACAATTATAGGCCTATTTAAACAATGAAAAGGCATTTGTCTGAATTAAATAAAATGGCCCATGTGACATTGCTACATACAAGTATATACCATGACATTTAACATTCTTAATTGAATAAAACAACACACTTTTGAATATAGTTTTTATGAAGTACGCCCCATAAAAAAGACATACCGGTAGGCTGCACACGTTTCACACGTGTTGCTTGTTGTTGTCGGGCAATCAAAGTGGCACTACAGCCATATGTAGCATAGCATGCGAAGTAGGATATATCTAGTCAATGCCAAATGGAATAAAAATTACACAATTAAGTTATCTTAATGAGAAGGAGTAGACTATGAGCAACCAGCAGGTAGGTTGTTGTTTAATCTGAATGGAGTTGTCGTAGACAATTAGCCTGGAAAGCTAGCTAGTTGACTAACCTAGTGCAGCTAGCTTCTTTACCTCAATTTGATGCAGTCAATACAGGCACTACCAGACGGTACAAAAGATAACATATGGCAGCAACAAGTTTGTCTAATAAGCGCGAGTATGACTACTTTCTCTCTACCTCCCGTCACCGGGCCCTGCCCTTCCCCCGACCTGCTCAGCAAACAGGTGCTGTTTAGAAAAAAAGTATTTAGACTATCCAGATTTCCTCCAAAAATCATGATATTATTCAAATAGTGAAAATATTTCAAATGCCCGATCCTTACTACAGTATAAATCTAAAAGCATTGGATTGGTGGAGACATGGGCTAGTGGGACTTTCCATCAGTAATTTCCTTTCAAATCAATGTACAGTTTCTGAGGATGGAGAGTTAATTGGGACATAGCGTGAGTCTGAAGGGGCATTATGTGTTAGGGTCTTCCGGTCAACTCCTCCTGAACCCTACAATACTGGTCTCACGATCGGGCGGCAGGTAGCCTAGTGGTTAGCGCATTAGGCCAGTAACCGAAAGGTTGCTGGATTGAATCCCCGAGCTGACAAGGTGAAAAACTGCAATTTTGACCCTGAGCAAGGCAGTTAACCCACTGTTCCCTGGGCACCGAAGACATGGATGTTGATTATGGTAGCCCCTCCACAACTCTCTGATTCAGAGAGGTTGGGTTAAATGTGGAAGACACATTTCAGTTGAATGCATTAAGTTGTACAACTGACTAGGTATCCCCCTTTCCCTTAATGTATGGAATGACAGATTTTTTACCTCGTCAGCTCAGGAATTTGATCCGGCAACCTTTCGGTTACTGGCCACACGGGCCAACCACTACCTGCCGC
Source organism: Salvelinus alpinus (assembly GCF_045679555.1). Classification (NCBI taxonomy): domain Eukaryota; kingdom Metazoa; phylum Chordata; class Actinopteri; order Salmoniformes; family Salmonidae; genus Salvelinus; species Salvelinus alpinus. The sequence goes on from NC_092093.1 coordinate 66,083,443, forward strand.
CTCATTATGAGACCACTATTTTAGGGTTCAGGAAGAGTTGACCGGAAGACCACTACCCATAATGCCTCTTCAGACCCACGCAATTATCTCACTGTCCAATCAATATATATTGTTATGATGCTGCTGCTGTCTTTCAATCAAGAGACTTGAAGGCCTTTTTCTTTAGTAACGCACTTAGTTCACAGGGTTCAGGTGTGACATTTCATACCCAAACAAGAGGTATGAACACCTCCAATCGCATGACCGATGTTTTGAGTGAGCGTGTGCGGGTGGAGCTCTAGTAGTCCTTGTGAAATACCCTGATGTATAAGCCTCACTGCCAGACCACATAAATTAGCTTTTGACCTACATTTCTCCCAGGCTTTTCGTGCGTAGGGCGCGGGTCAGTTTCCCTGGGATTAAGTCTTGCCATTTCAAGGCAATTATTTTATTCTCACCCCCACAACTGTGACTTTAAAGAAGACCAAGTACGTAAGCTTCCTTTTCACAGCTAACTGTTTACGGTTGTGTGTGTTGTCTGACATCAGATGGCGTCATTCTAAAGTGACACGCAGTTGCCAGGTCCCATCTCAGAGTGGGAGAGGCAAACAGAGAGGGTTTACTCCGCCCCAAATCTGTCCATGTTAAGCAGATCATGAATTATTAAGAAAGTGCAGAGTTTGTATGGGGGTCAATAAGAGAGCGTTGAATATAGTCAAGATAAAAATGAATTGCTATTTTGATATGCGAGGCTTATTTGATCGAATAGAAGTTTTGTAATGCTTAGGTTGTTTACGAGTGTACTGATATAAGTGTGATGTACGTGAATCCTGGAAACGTTGAGATTTTTTTTTTTTGTATCGGAGTTGTCCCTGTTGAAATTGGAGACGGGCTATGCATATTCATGAGGCTAGAATTTAATCTCACTCTCCATTGAGTACAGAAGGTTGATGTCAACACCCCTCATCGAATATTCAAAAAAGTATTCAAATTACAAGATTTATCCACCACAGGCACCTTAATTGGGGAGGACGGGCTGGTGGTAATGGTTGAAGTGGAGTAAGTGGAATGGTATCAAATACATGGTACCAAATGCCATTCGATTTGCTCTCTTCCAGCCATTTTTATGAGCCATCCTCCCCTCTGCAGCCTCCACTGGTATCCACCAATCCAAAGAGGAATAGGCGGGAGCTTGACAGCCCGCTGTTCCGCTCTGTTCCACCCATTGTTAGGGGGGAGACACAAGCATCTCTTCATTATATACAGTATCTCTGGCCATCTGTGTAACCAAACGTGGAACTCATCTAAAAAGAATCTGGGCATAGCTCATCCGCCTAACTCTACCCAAGCCAACAAGGTGAAAAAGCTGTCAATGTGCCCTTGAGCAAGGCACTTAACACTGTTTTGCTCCAGGGGCGCCGTACTACTATGTTTGACCCTGCAAAACAACACATTTCACTGCACCTACACTACATGACCAAATGTACAGTCCATTTGGAAAGTATTCAGACCGCTTGACTTTTTCCATATTTTGTTACATTAAAGCCTTATTCTAAAATGTATTACATTAATTTGATTCCTCATCAATCTAGACACAATACCCCATAATGACAAAGTGAAAACAGGTTTTAATTTTGTATTGCAAATGTATTACAAATTAAAAACAGAAATACCTTTTTTACGTAAGTATTCAGACCCTTTGCTATGAGACTTCGAAATTGAGCTCAGGTGCATCCTGTTTCCATTGATCATTCTTGAGCTGTTTCTACAACTTGATTGGAGTCCATCTGTGGTAAATTCAATTGATTGGACAGGATTTGGAAAGGCACACACCTGTCTATATAAGGTCCCACAGTTGACAGTGCATGTCAGAGCAAAAACCAAGCCATGAGGTTGAAGGAATTGTCCGTAGAGCTCCGAGACAAGATTGTGTCAAGGCACAGATCTGGGGAAGGGTACCAAAACATTTCTGCAGCATTGAAGGTCCCCAAGAACACAGTGCCCTCCATCATTCTTAAATGGAAGATATTTGGAACCACCAAGACTTGCTAGAGCTGGCCAAACTGAGCAATCGGGAGAGAAGGGCCTTGGTCAGGGAGGTGACCAAGAACCCAATAGTCCCTCTGACAGAGCTTCAGAGTTCCTCTGTAGAGATGGGAGAACCTTCCAGAAGGACAACCATCTCTGCAGCACTCCACCAATCAGGCCTTTATGGTAGAGTGGCCAGACGGAAGCCACTCCTCAGTAAAAGGCACATGACAGCCCACTTGGAGTTTGCCAAAAGGCAGCCTAAAGGACTCTCAGACCATGAGAAACAAGATTATCTGGTCTGATGAAACCAAGATTGAACTCTTTGGCCTGAATACCAAGCATCACGTCTTGAGAAAACCTGGCATCATTGCTACGGTGAAGCATGGTGGTGGCAGCATTGTGCTGTGGGGATGTTTTTCAGATTTAGGGACTGGGAGACTAGTCAGGATCGACGGAAAGATGAACGAAGCAAAGTACACAGAGATCCTTGACGAAAGCCTGCTCCAGAGTGCTCAGGACTTCAGACTGGGGTGAAGGTTCACCTTACAACAGGACAACGACCCTGAGCACAGAGCCAAGACAACGCAGATAAGTCTCTGAATGTCCTTGAGTGCCCTAGCCAGAGCCCGGACTTGAACCCGATCGAACAACTCTGGAGAGACCTGAAAATGGCTGACAGCAACGCTCCCCATCCAATCTGACAGAGCTTGAGAGGATCTGCAGAGAAGAATGGGAGAAACTCCCCAAATCAAGGTTGCCAAGCCTGTAGCATCATACCCAAGAAGACTCAAGGCTGTAATTGCTGCCAAAAGTGCTTCAACAAAGTACTGAGTAAACGGTCTGAATACAAATGTAAATGTGATATTTCAGTTTTTGTTTATTATACATTTGCGAACATTTCTAAAAACCTGTTTTTGCTTTGTAATTATGGAGTATTCTGTGTAGATTTATGAGGAAGAAAAACGATTTAATCCATTTTAGAATAATGCTGTAATGTAACAAAATGTGGAAAAAGTCAAGGGGTCTGAATACTCTCTGAATGCACTGTATATGTTAATTGCATGCACATAAAGGTTGCTTCACCACCAAACCCAAAAAGGAAGCACAATCATGGACTCAGATTTACATTTACATTTACATTTAAGTCATTTAGCAGACGCTCTTATCCAGAGCGACTTACAAGTTGGGACAGATTCACAGGTGGTCACATTAAAACACAACTTCTCAACACAGAGGTTGAAACATTCATAACCGATGGGCACTACATCAACATGCAAATTGTTTTCTTATCTCTAGAGAAAATAGAACATCTATGTTGCACAGTAGGCCTAATATCACTATCGCTAACCAATCTCATGGTTTATTTTAGGGATGAGGAGACTTTTTGTGATTCCTTAGTAAAAGGGAGTTATGAAATCTGAAGAGACACATTAAACTGATCATATTCACTGTTTCAAACATCAACTGCTGCACAGGTGTGTGAATTGTCCTTACTTGTCTTTTTACTGCAATAAACTTTGTGGTTTGTTTAACACAAAAGGTCGCTGTTATGCCTGAAATCGACTCAAAACCAACGAGAAAGTCTGCAGTATCGGTTTGAGAGTGGTTGTATGAAACCAATCGGTATGTCAAGCAAAGATCTCAACCGTGCCAACCCGCTATTCATTTCTATTCAGTTTGACTCATCATGAGTTCGTCATCTGAACCGTGCGTTAGTCTAGCCAGCTATCTAAACCCTGTAGTAATCATGGATGATTTACAGACCGGGCACGCAAAGCACATGCTCAGGGGCCCTGACCTCTAGGGGGCTCACATTGATTTTGTTAGTCACTCTCATTCCGATAACATATAAATATTCAATGCGAAAATATATGCGTCAAGGTATTGACACATATACAGTAATTATACAAAACATTAAGGACACCTGCTCTTTCCATGACATAGACTGACCTGGTGAATCCAGGTGAAAGCTATGACCCCTTATTGATGTCACTTGTTAAATCCACTTCAATTAGTGTAGATGAAGGGGAGGAGACAGGTTAAAGAAGGTTTTTTAAGCCTTGAGACATTTGAGACTCTCCCCCTCCCTCCATCTTCTCCCTCTCTCCCCCTCCTTCCTCCACTCTCACCATTCTCTCTCCCCCTCCTCCCCCTCCATTCTATCTCTCTCCTTCTTTTCCTTCCTCCAACCCTCTTCTCTCCCACCTCTACAGACAGGATATTGACACATAGATAGTCTGTCTGTCTGTCTATTGACTCTCTCTCTCTCCCCTCCTCCTATCTCTCCCCCCTTCAGCCCTCCTCTGCTCTCCATTCTCCTCCCTCTTTTCCCTCCCTCACCATCCTCATCTATATCCCCCTCCCTCCCTCCCTCTTCTGTCCCACCTCCACCTCTTTCTCCTCACATCCACAGACAGGATACCCTTACGGAAAATAATTTCACGTAAATTTCCATATGTGACATTTCAAATCAAAATCAAATAACATTTTATTTGTCACATGCGCCGAATACAACAGGTGTAGTAGACCTTACAGTGAAAGGCTTACTTTCAAGACTTACCAGGCAGTGATGCAACCCGTCAGGATGCTCTCGATGGTGCTGCTGTAAAACTTTTTGAGGATCTGAGGACCCATGCCAAATCTTTTCAGTCTCCTGAGGGGGGATAGATTTTGTCGTGCTTGGACCATGTTAGTTTGTTAGTGATGTGGACGCCAAGGAACTTGAAGTTCTCAACCAACCTGCTCCACTACAGCCCCGTCGATGAGAATGGGAGCGTGCTCGGTCCTCCTTTTCCTGTAGTCCACAATCATCTCCTTTGTCTTGATCACGTTGACAAAGGAGACGGACCTCCCGGTCGGCTGCGACAGAGCGTGGGCGCGAACCCAGAGTCTCTGGTGGCACAGCGATGCAGTGCCCTAGACCACTGCGCCACCCAGGAGGCCCAACATACAGTATTTTCAACTTACATATTCGACGTGCATGATTATACTGTGTATGTTTATTTATAGGGTAATTATAATTCAACGTGTTCCTCAGCAGGGATTTGAACTCACAACCTCTTGGTTCACGGCGTTTTGATCGTCCTGCTACGCCACCATGTCTGTGTCAATAACAGATTTCACCTGTATCCCTATACTTTGGATTTAAATAAATTAAATCTCAGCTTTGTTAAAAATACACTGAACAAAAACGATTATATTTATCATAGTGATTCAGGAGTAACATTAAAACAGAATAATATCCCCAACAAACAGCAGACAACTATTCAGAAAACCCTTCAAATTGCCGATATAAGTAAATGAACTCAAGTTTTAATGTGACATGCGCAAGTACAGTGAAATGCCTTTCTTGCAAACTCAGAACCCAACAGTGCAATAATCAATAACAATGTAGTACTCAAATGATGAGAGAATAGTCAGATTAACTGATAACTAACTAGCAGTGCAGATGGCATTATTATTTATGTTTTATAGGTAATGAATGCGTAGAGACATGCTACAGACGTTGTGGTGCAGCAGGAAGATCATATTGAAAAGTCAGTACTAGGTGATCATGTCCAATGTAATCATGTTGTCATTGACAAAATATTTTTTTACATTATTTTAGCGTACCACCTACTTTAAAACCCCTAGATCATTTCATTTCCTTACCAATTTATTTTTACATTTGCAGTTCACATGTGAAATTGCATTTTCATTCATGAGCTGAAATTTTCACATGGAAAACAACAGACACATTTGAGGTCAATTTTTCAAAAAGGATATGTTTCACTTGTGTTTTTTCATCATAAATTATTGCTTATGGGTACCTTCATGGTAAAATATTACTCTTCTCAGATTTGATAGGATTTTGCAAAAAACACGACTATGTGTCTTTGAAATGAAACCATCAAGTGATAGATTTGAAAACAAATACATGTCGGTCATTGAACAACCTCATGTCATAATATGATCTCATATTTTCTTTAAACAATAAAAGCTCATTTACTAACACTTCTGTAAATTGATATTGATAAATTGATTCACCTCATGTGAATTGCAGATTCAGATGTGAAATTTGCTGTTTCTCATGTGAAAAACGTTCACGTGAAAACTATCACGTGGAAATGCATTTTCACGTGACACACTGTTGAAATTTTGCATCCCCATGTTGTCAAATTTATTTCACATGCGATCATGTTTTCACATGTGTAGTTTCATGTAAAGCCATGGCTGCGAATATGGAGTTTTCACCCCCACCTTACCCCTGCCTGCCTGTCTGCCTGTCTGTCTGTGAGTGTATATGTCTGTGTCTTAGTCTTTCACCAATTTACCCATTGCAGCTTTATCACCAACTTATGCTTCGATTTCCTGTGGAGGTGGGAGAGAGGAGAGAGAGGTGGTGGGAGAGAGAGGAGGGCGAGGGAGAGGTGAAAGAAGGGGGAGGCAGGGAAAGAAGGAGGGAGAGAGAATGGAGAAGGGAGAGTGAGAAAAGGGGGAGGTTAAGAGTGGGGAAGTGAGGGGGAGAGGGTGAAGGAGGTAGGGGGAGGAGAGAGGAGGGAGAGAAGAGGGAGGGAGAGAGAGAGACCTTGAGAAGGAGGTAGAGAGAGAGGGGGAGAGGGTGGAGGGGGAGGAGAGAGAAGAGAAGGAGGGGGATAAATAGGAGGTAGAGAGAGAGGGAGGCAAAGAGGGGGAAAGTGAAGGAGGGAGGGAGAGAGAAAAAAGGGAGAGAGTGAAGGAAAGGGAGAGAGAGGGGATAAAGGAGAGAGGGGGAGAGAGAGAGAAGCATATCTTAATGCATATCCTTTTGTATTGAATGCAATGTATTGAGTTATGCGTCACGCTTCTTGATGTAAAACTTTTTGCAAAAGCTTACCAGACTGATGCTTATCAGTTGATACCAGGTTGAGCATAAGTCATGGCAAAATGTGGAGAATTGGAGGAAATTTGCTTTAAAACTGCAACATTTTCTCCCCATTCCATGGCAAAATGTGTAAAACTGCAGGAAATTAGCTTAACATTTTAATTTTCTTCCCTCAAACCCACAACAAGATGTGTAGAATTCCAGGTTTAAGCTCAACGTTATCCCACTGATGGTCCCAAGGGAACTTTCTCTGGGGGATCTTTGTCTAGTTCCCTGTACGTTCCCAGGAGGTCACTGAGAACCATGTCAGGACCTTTTTAGGACATTCTCCCGATGGAGCTGTAGTTGAGATGGGTCGTGAGCTTCAAGTTCCTTGGTGTCCACATTGCCAACAAATTATCATGGTCCAAACACACTAAGACAGCCGTGAAGAGGGCACGACAATGCCTATTGCCCATCAGGAAACTGAAAAGATTTGGCATGGGTCCCCAGATCCTCATTCAAAAGTTCTACAGCTGCACCATCGAGAGCATCCTGACCAGTTGCATCACTGCCTGGTAAGGCAACTGCACAGCATCAGACCGGAAGGCGCTACAGAAGGTAGTGCGTACGGCCCAGTACATCACTGGGGCCAAACTTCCTGCCATCCAGGACCTCTATACTAGGCAGTGTCAGAGGAAGGCCCCAAAAATTGTCAAAGACTACAGTCCCCCAAGCCATAGACTGTTCTCTCTGCTACCGCACGGCAAACTTTCGTTTATTTAGTAAATATTTTCTTAACTTTACTTACTTAAAACTGCATTGTTGGTTTAAGGGCTTGTAAGTAAGCATTTCACTGTAAGGTCATGTCATACACTTTTTGGCCAGACGGTATCGGATACATGGGCTACACATACAAAGACAGAGGGGCGCAGTTTCACTTGCTCGGATGCTTTCTCCAGTGAAATTGATGAGTATTGCGCGTCTTGGTAAAAATTATCTATATATTCAGAGATAACCTCAGAATTTCTGGGGGGGGGGGGGGCAATGCGGTGGCCAATCAGATTTCAGTGGGGGCCGTGGCAAATTAATTACTTAAAAATCATACAAAGTGATTTTCTGGATTTTTGTTTTAGATTCCGTCTCTCACAGTTGAAGTGTACCTATGAGAAAAATTACAGACCTCGACATAAGTAGGTAGGAAAACCTGTAAGTAGGAAAACCTGCAAAATCGGCAGTGTATCAAATACTTGTTCTCCCCACTGTATATATATATATATATACACACACAAACACTACTGGTCAAAAGTTTTAGAACACCTACTCATTCCAGGGTTTTTCTTTATTTTGACTATTTTCTACATTGTAGAATAATAGTGAAGACATCAAAACTATGAAATAACACATATGGAATCATGTAGTACCCAAAAAAGTGTTAAACAAATCAAAATATATTTTATATTTGAGATTCTTCAAAGGAGCCACCATTTGCCTTGATGACAGCTTTGCACACTCTTGGCATTCTCTCAACCAGCTTCATGAGGTAGTCAACTGGAATGCATTTCATGTAACGGAATTCGTCCTCCTCATCTGACGAGGAGTAAGAAAGGTCGGACCAATGCGCAGCGTGGTAAGTGTCCATTATATTTAATAATCCTGAACACGACAACAATACAAAAATAACAAAGTGAATAGAATAGAAAACCGAAACAGTCCCGTAACGTGAACAAACAGACACGGAAGACAACCACCCACAAAACACAGAAAACAGGCTACCTAATTATGGTTCCCAATCAGAGACAATGACTAACACCTGCCTCTGATTGAGAAACATATCAGGCCAAACGAAAAACCCAACATAGAAACACAAAACATAGATAACCCACCCAACTCACGCCCTGACCATACTAAAACAAAGAAAATACAAAAGAACTAAGGTCAGAACGTGACAGTACCCCCCCCCCCCCCCCAAGGTGAGGACTCCGGCCGCAAAACCTGAACCTATAGGGTCTGGGTGGGCATCTGTCCGCGGTGGCGGCTCTGGCGCTGGACGTGGACCCCACTCCACCATAGTCTTATTCCGCTTTAGTAGCGTCCTTTGAGCGGCGACCCTCGCCGCCAACCTAGGACTGGCAACCCTACTAAAGGGCCCCACTGGACTGAGGAGCGCCTCTGGACTGAGGGACAGCTCCGGACCGAGGGGCAGCTCAGGACCGAGGGGCAGCTCCGGACCGAGGGGTAGCTCCGGACCGAGGGGCGGCTCCGGACTGAAGGGCGGCTCTGGCGGCTCCGGACTGGCGGACAGCTCTGGCGGCTCCTGACTGGCGGGCGGCCCTGGCGGCTCCTGACTGGCGGGCGGCTCTGGCGGCTCCTGACTGGCGGGCGGCTCTGGCGGCTCCTGACTGGCGGGCGGCTCTCGCGGCTCCTGACTGGCGGGCGGCTCTGGCGGCTCCTGACTGACGGACGGCTCTAGCGGCTCAGGACAGACGGGCGGCTCTAGCGGCTCAGGACAGACGGGCGGCTCTAGCGGCTCAGGACAGACGGGCGGCTCTGACGGCTCAGGACTGACGGGCGGCTCAGACGGCGCTGGACGGACGGGAGACCCTGGCAGCGCTGGACAGGAGGGAGACTCAGGCGGCGCTGGACAGGAGGGAGACTCAGGCGGCGCTGGACAGGAGGGAGACTCAGGCGGCGCTGGACAGGAGGGAGACACAGGCGGCGCTGGACAGGAGGGAGACTCAGGCGGCGCTGGACAGGAGGGAGACTCAGGCCTGCCGAGGCGCACAGTAGGCCTGGTGTGTGGTGCCGGAACTGGTGGTACCGGGCTGGGGACACGCACCTCTGGGCGAGTGCGGGGAGCAGGAACAGGGCATACTGGACCCGGGAGGCGCACAGTAGGCCTGGTGCGTTGGGCCGGAACTGGTGGTACCGGGCTGGGAACACGCACCTCAGGGCGAGTGCGGGGTGCTGGAACTGGAGGCCTGGTACGTGGTGCTGGCACCGGAGGGCTGGTGCGAGGGGCTGCCACAGGAGAGCTGGTACGTGGGGCTGCCATAGGAGGGCTGGTGCGTGGAGAAGGCACCGGATAGACCGGACCGTGGAGGCGCACTACAGGTCTCGAGCACCGAGCCTGCCCAACCCTACCTGGCTGAATGCTCACTGTAGCCATGCTATGCACACGTACAGGAGACACCATGCGTAGGGCTGGTGTCATGTACCCCGGCCCGAGGAGACGCACTGGAGACCAGATGCGTAGAGCCGGCTTCATGGCACCTGGCTCGATGCCCACTCTAGCCCGGCCGATACGAGGCGCTGCTATGTACCGCACCGGGCTATGCACACGTACTGGAGACACCGTGCGCTCTTCCGCATAACATGGTGTCTGCCCGTACGCTCGCTCTCCACGGTAAGCACGGGGAGTTGGCTCAGGTCTCCTACCTGGCTTAGCCACACTCCCTGTGTGCCTCCTCCCAATAACTTTTTGGGGCTGCCTCTCTGGCTTCCAGCCGCACTTTCGTGCAGCACCCTCATACCACCGCCTCTCCGCTGCCTCCAGCTCAGCCTTTGGGTGGCGATATTCACCAGCCTGTGCCCAGGGTCCCTTTCCGTCCAGAAATCCATCCCAGGTCCAGGAATCCTGCGATCGCTGCTGCTGCTGCTGCTGCCCGTTACCACGCTGCTTGGTCCGGTTGTGGTGGGTGGTTCTGTAACAGAATTCGTCCTCCTCATCTGACGAGGAGTAAGAGAGGTCGGACCAATGCGCAGCGTGGTAAGTGTCCATTATATTTAATAATTCTGAACACGACAACAATACAAAAATAACTAAGTGAATAGAAAACCGAAACAGTCCCGTAACGTGAACAAACAGACACGGAAGACAACCACCCACAAAACACAACAGAAAACAGGCTACCTAAATATGGTTCCCAATCAGAGACAATGACTAACACCTGCCTCTGATTGAGAACCATATCAGGCCAAACGAAGAACCCAACATAGAAACACAAAACATAGATAACCCACCCAACTCACGCCCTGACCACACTTAAACAAAGAAAATACAAAAGATCTAAGGTCAGAACGTGACATTTCAAATAAGAGGTGTGCCTTGTTAAGAGTTAATTTGTGGAATTTCTTTCCTTCTTAATGCATTTATGCCAATCAGTTTTGTTGTGACAAGGTAGCAGTGGTAAACAGAAGATAGCCCTATTTGGTAAAAGACCAAGTCCGTATTATGGCAAGAACAGCTCAAATAAGCAAAGAGAAATGACAGTCCATAATTAATTTAAGACATGAAGGTCAGTCAATGCGGAAAATTCTTTCTTGAAGTGCAGTCGCAAAAACCATCAAGCTCTATGATAAAACTGGCTCTCATGAGGACAGCTACAGGAAAGGAAGACCCTGAGTTACCTCTGCTGCAGAGGATAAGTTCATTAGAGTTACCAGCCTCAGATTGTAGCCCAAATAAATGCTTCAAAGTTCAAATAACAAACACATCTCCACATCAACTGTTCAGAGGAGACTGCGTGAATCAGGCCTTCACGGTTTAATTGCAGCAAAGAAACCACTACTAAAGGACACCAATAATAAGAAGAGACTTGCTTGGGCCAAGAAACACGAGCAATGGACGTTAGAGCGGTGGAAATCTGTCCTTTGATCTGATGAGTCCATGTCTTTGTGAGACGCAGAGTAGGTGAACGGATGATCTCCGCATGTATGGTTCCCACCGTGAAGCATGGAGGAGGAGGTGTGATGGTGTGGGATTGCTTTGCTGGTGACACTGTCAGTGATTTATTTAGAATTCAAGGCACACTTAACCAGCATGGCTACCACAGCATTCTGAAGCGATATGCCATCCCATCTGGTTTGCGCTTAGTGGGACTATCATTTGTTTTTCAACAGGACTGTGACCCAACACCCCTCCAGGCTGTGTAAGGGCTATTTGACCAAGAAGGACAGTGATGGAGCATTCCAGGTGCAGCTGGTTGAGAGAATGCCAAGAGTGTGCAAAGCTGTCATCAAGGCAAAGTGTGGCTACTTTGAAGAATCTAAAATATAAATGATTAAACATGTGTTATTTCATAGTTTTGATGTCTTCACTATTATTTAACAATGTAGAAAATAGTAAAAAATAAATAAAAACCCTTAAATGTGTGTCCAAACTTTTGACTGGTACTGTATATACATATATAGTGCAAATATAGCTCAGTATTTGTATTATTTTTTATACGGTCATATATTGGAAGGACTGACCCACTTGGCACAGACATCAATCCACTTAGGTTCAACGTAATTTAATTGAAGTGACGTGGAAACAATGTTGATTCAACTAGTGTGTGCCCAGTGGGGACTGGCCATTCTCTCATGACTTAAGCTCAAATTTGACTAATAACTGCTGTCTGAGATCGAATAACTAGACATTCAGTCAACACGACCCACTCTGTAGATTCTTAAAAAACAGCTACTGGTTGTTGATATTCTGCATTCAAATATACCTTCTTCTTGACCCACAATCATGCAGTCACAAGCAAGGAGTCATTTCTGCCTCTGTCCATATCAACATACTCAAAAGGCTGTGTCTGTTTTGGTGGAATTCCTTGATATAGCAAGAAACCGCTAGGAAAACCACAACATTTTGACAGTGGAGAAATGTGTATCAGTGGTTGCATACATAGAGTGATAGTTACAATAGCACAGTCACCGTTTTCTTTCCACTTAGCATAATGATTCATTAGGGGTGAGAGTTCATGTGGGCAACAATGATAAACTGTGTCATCCCAATCAAAATGTCCTTGGATCGCAGATTAGTTCAATAACAATACGATTAGCTGGTCACTAGATCAGTATAAATAGTTTTCTGTGTGGATGGGGAAATGTCCAAGCAATGTGGAGTGGATGGAGGCGTCTATTGGTCCGTTGGGCAGAGGGATGGGGCCACAGGCTCGTATGCTGTGCAGGATCCCTGGGCTACTTATCAGGGAGTTCTCACCATAGGAAAATAGAGGATTTTCCAAAAATACAAAGTAATTCGCCCATCTTTTGTATCAAATCCAACAAGAGCTACTCAGCACCTTGATTTCATTATCAGTTGGATTTACACTAATCCCTCTCCAAGTGGAGTTGCCCCTTGTCAGGTCTCTATCCCTGGGTGTCAGAAAAAGCTGAATGGAGAAAGTGGGCGTCCACTATTTAGTTCGGGGTGGGGGGCGGCTTGGAGATGATGCGTGTTTATGATCATCCTCAAGACTGTTTTTATTTCCCACTTTATGGGAAACGTCAGAGTAATCCCCTCAGGATTCCCCTCGAGAGTTCTTTAGCCGCCATAAGCCACACATTCAACAGGCAAAACCCAACAAGGGCTCTATAGAGACTGCTGGTATTAGAGGATGATTGGTGGGGTTTTAATCTGCTCTTGTGGCTAACCTTTCCCCCAAAAAATGAACCTACAGGGAAGCAAGCCGTGGGATTGGTGGACTGGTGGCATCTTTGTTTATGTACATCAGGCCCCGGTCTCTCTAATAGAAGTTGTAATTTATAATACTGTAGTTATTTACTCCTTTCAGATCCAAATAGTCTCCAATGTCTACCCTTTTTAGGTCGCTAATTCTGAATGTCTGCATTATATGAGAAGAAAGGAACCTCAATGTGGGTAACATAACATTGACAATGAATTAGGCGACATGAATGCATGAGCATGTTTTCTTTTCTTTGCAAATATTCATGTCACATTGCACACATTGGTGGATTATGGGGTAGCTTAAAGAGCTTAAAACGAGTTCCTTTTGTATGTGATCAAGTCTGAGCAGTGTGCCATATAATGAACTGCTGAAAAGCAACGGGTCTCGTCACAGCCCCTCTCTCCCTATACTTTCAAGGTCTCCGGTACTGTCTGAATAGCTGACTATGACAGCCTTACACCCTGATTACAGACACGCCAATAGGAGTTACCATGGAAATGGCACTCAGGTCACCGTCTTTGTACGTGTTAGATTCTTGGGCAAACTACTTAAGTCATATATGTAAGACATTTGCTAGTTTAACGTTATTCCAGCTTGTAGTTGCTCAGATTCAGATAATGCCAATTTACTCAGAAATATGACATTTGTCTCTTATATATACCCTCATTATTTGCACCAATTGTCTCAGAATCCAGACAACTAGCTTTATAAATGAAATACATTTGAATGAAATTCTTGAGACAATATATCAGATGAGATGATGGATGTTCCATCATCAGTTTAGGGGAAGCATTTAGTCTTTAGTCTGTGTTTGGGCTCTTGAAGACATGAGGCCTTCGGTCCTTGGGTTTGTAGATGTAATCCCTGTATTCATTATTTGCATTCCAGACAGCATGAGTATTTTCCTCAGGTCTATACAATGCGTCACAAAGACACTAAAGAACACAAAAACATGTCATCGTTGAGAGATCCCTATAAGTCATCACCAACCACGCTTAACGTAATCTCGAATTTGGAATTTCTCTGTTTGAAGTTGGCCGTGGGAGAGAAACGTTGAGGGACAATTATCTTGTATGTCCTTAAGAGGTCTGGCGTTTTGTAGGACAGCTTCAACACAAGAGATCAGAGAAGTGGAGTATATACAGAATTACTATCTGAGGGCTCTTTAGATCCAAGGTATTACCAACTGTCTAAATTAACAGGATGCAGACACTTGACAAAACAGTCAGCGTGTCATGTCTTTACAACATTTTACTGCGCCTATCAACCAACCAATATTCTCCAATGAAGACCCCTTATCATTTTACAAGCATAAACAAGGTCTTAAGTGTCAAGTGTAGATTAATGCAGTGCTAAATTAATTTGAAGTAATTTATTTTGTGTGTCGACAAAAGCAACCAGGTTTGTACTGGTTTCCATAGCTGGTGGAAGATCTTTGGGCTCCAGTGTTTGCCCAGGTGTTAGTCTTCCTAACTGAGACAGCAAAGGGTTTGTCCAGGTCTTCAACCTGCATGTCTACACATGTCAATGTCTTGATGGTATGGATAACCTTTTTAGTAGCTCTGACGTCTTTATATTATAAAGATGGCCAAAAGTGTTCTGAAGCCTGAGTGTGACACAAATAGTGAAAATCGTGGAAATGATTTCATTCCTACTGTATGTTGACACAAGCTGCTGTAACAAAATCAGTTTGAGACCAGAAAGATTAGAGTCGAACAAATAATTAACTTTAAAATTGTATACACAATCGCATTGCCCTACACCCTTGAAATTAAAGGACCGAATAAGGTTCTTGAGAGCGATGCCATAGGACACGTGTCAAACTCATTCCACGGAGGACCGTGTCTGCGGGTTTTTGCTCCACCCTTGTACTTGATTGATGAATTAAGGTCACTAATTAGTAAGGAACTCCCCTCACTTGGTTGTATAGGTCTTAATTGAAAGGAAAAAAACTAAAACCCGCCGACATTCGGCCATTAGTGGAATGATTTTGACACCTCTGCCTTAGCGTAACTATTTTAGGGTCTCTAAAGAACCATAAATGGGATGGCTCTGTGAAGAACCATATAAAAATCCCAAACCAGAAATGTTTCGGCCCTCCAGGACCGGAATTGAATAGCCCTGCTGTAGAGTTTTGAGCTTATTTGCATATTTCCTAGGGAGCCTTTCGAGTGGATTTTACCAGTACCACCCATGACTGTGTTTGCTAGTGACAGTCTTAAGTGAATATGTTGTCATTAAAATTACATTCTTTAAGGCAATACATATTTCATAAGGCTTTCTTTTGAGGGCCTAGTTTGAACCTAACGCAGGGGCCTAAAACTCAAGTCACATTATGCTGGCCTGCAAAGTTATAATTCTTATTGGAATTGTTGGATATCCAACATTTTGAATTTTTATTCACCTGCAACCTGCATTCAGAGTGACTGCCAGGGTTGGGAAGACTAAGATATGAGACTACCTTAAATATCTTAACTGAAACCACCATGTCAGTAAGTCCAAGTAACAGATTGGAATTGTTTATAAAAATGTATGTTATTTACAGTATATTTGAGTGGCATAAGATTAATTCATCAATCAATGTACATGCAAAAATATAGATATTGAAACCAACAATTGTAAAAATCAACCTGCAATAGAGCATGCTGGGAAATATGATAATGAAGGGTTTTGGTTCAACTCTGGCTATTAACACCAACACTGGTGTACTTTTACACCACTCTTGAATCAACACTAGAAATGTTCCACTGAAAAATCAACACTAGCTCAATCTTTTCTGTGTGCTATCTGCAGGCTTCCATACATTTTAGGAACCTTTTAGAATTCTGAAGAACCGTAGTTGCCACGTCAAGAACCCCACACTTGACTCAAAGGTTCTTTATCAGGCAAGAGTTCTCCAAGGAACCTTAAGAGATGAGGAAGAACCATTTAAGAACCTTTAATTTTTTTCAGTATATGAAAACGTGATTCTCTGAAAGATCTGATGCTTGACTTGTATGCTGTTTATGTATTGTGCAAATTCTTTTACTAGCTCAGTGGCGTTACTCTTCCCGAACAACATTAATCATCAAGCCCAGAATTCACCTTGCACAATATGATTGCATTGTACTCCTCTGGAGTAAAGTGTATATTTGCTCAGGTGTGTCAAAACGGCATCTCCTGAGGCGCTTGGCAACATCGTTGAGGAATTTCTTACAGATAAATATAGACGCAGAGAAGCAGCTCAAACCGTTGTGGAACACTTCATATGACATCGGCGTGTTAATGAAATGTGCTCTAACAGTCTATCTAAGGTCAAGTCCCTGTATCCCGAGGTGAAGGGGCCAGCCAAGGTTTGGATCGTGTCACTCAGGTACTTTGTCTGCAGTCGTGCGGACTGATCGCTGCACAGCTGACAGATACAGTCTGGCTGGATCTACACTGAACCAACAATATAAACACAACATTTAAAGTGTTGGTCCCATGTTTCATGAGCTGAAATAAATAATCCCAGAAATGTCTTTCAAATTTGGTGCACAAATTTGTTTACATCCCTGTTAGTGAGCATTTATTACCAGTACCACCCGTGACTGTGTTTGCTAGTGACAGAGTTGTTAAATTCATGATTTTCTTTTTGTCCTTTGGCCTTCACCAAGTGAGCTCTTAAGTGAATATGTTGCCATTAAAATGAAATTATTTAAGGCATTAACATATTTCATAAGGACTTCTTTTGAGGGCCTAGTTTTGTTTACATCACTATTAGTGAGCATTTTTCCTTTGCCAAGATAATTCATCCACCTGACAGGTGTGGCATATCAAGAAGCTGATTAAACAGCATGGTCATTACACAGGTGCACCTTGTGCTGGGGACAATAAAAGGCCAATCTAAAATGTGCAGTTTTGTCACACAACACAAAGCCACAGATGTCTCAAGTTTTGAGGGAGCGTGTCATTGGCATGCTGACTGCAGGGATGTCCACCAGAGCTGTTGCCAGAGAATTGAATGTTGATTTATCTACCTATCGTTTTTCCAGAATTTGGCAGTACGTCCAACAGGCCTCAAAATGGCAGACCATGTGTAACCACGCCAGCCCAGGACCTCCACATCCGGCTTCTTCATCTACGGGATCATCTGAAACCAGCCACCCGGACAGCTGATGAAACTGAGGGTTTGAACAACCCAAGAATTTCTGCACAAACTGTCAGAAACCGTCTCAGGGAAGCTCAACTGCGTGCTCGTCGTTCTCACCAGGGTCTGGACCTGACTGCAGTTCAGCATTGTAATCAACTTCAGTGGGCCACTGGCACGCTGGAGAAGTGTGCTCTTCATGAATGAATCCCCGTTTCAACTGTACCGGGCAGATGGCAGCCTTTTTCGAACAATTGCTAAAAACCTGTATGCTACCCAGCCAGCATAGATGTTATCTGCATACGAGCGTTTTGCTGATGTCAACGTTGTGAACAAAGTGCCCCATGGTGGCGGTGGGGTTATGGTATGGGCAGGCATAAACTACGGACAATGAACACAGTTGCATTTGATCAATGGCAATTTGAATGCACATAGATAGCGTCACGAGATCCTAGTGCTTATTGTCGTGCCATTCATCAGCCGCCATCACATCATGTTTCAGCATGATAATGCACAGCCCCATGTCGTAAGGATTTGTACACAATTCCTGGAAGCTGAAAATGTCCCAGTTCTTCCATGGCCTGCATACTCACCAGACATGTCACCCATTGAGCATGTTTGGGATGCTCTGGATCAACGTCTCCAACAGCGTCTTCCACTTCCCGGCAATATCTAGCAACTTCGCACAGCCATTGAAGAGTAGGACAACATTCCACAGGCCACAATCAACAGCCTGATCAACTCTATGCGAAGGAGATGTGCCGCACTGCATGAGGCAAATGGTGATCACACCAGATACTGGCTGGTTTATTGATCCATGCCCCTACTTGTGACCAGATGCATATCTGTATTCCCAGTCATGTGAAATCCATAGATTAGGGCCTAATTTATTTATTTAAATTGACTGATTTCCATATATGAACTGTAACTCAGTTAAATCTTTGAAATTGTTGCATTTATATTTTTGTTCAGTGTATAAATTATAAAGCAGAGACACCAACAAACATACCTAACCTTAAAGGAAAGATTCATCCATTTTGAATGTTATATCATCTTTGTGCGATGTTCTATTGATTCCCGGGGTCATTTCATGTTTTCATGCGTATTCGTCGTTCAAGCAAGCAGAAATACAGCCAGTATGACGAGTATTGCATCATATGAGGCATCAGAGTTATTCAATGATGCAAAATGCACCATACCAGCTGTATTTCTGCCTGATTGAACAGTGAATCACTCAGATGCACACGAAAACAAGAAATTATCCCTGGAATCGATAGAACATCGCTCTGAGTTTCTCAAATACAAAATAAAAAAAAATGGGTGAATTTTCCTTTAACTCCAACCTTAATTTACCCCTTATCCTGTCCCTAGCTGTTCAGTATGCAAGGGCAAAATGTTCCTTACCTCTCCAAACCTCTAATGTTAATTCACATCCACAGCTTTCTTCTTATAGCATTACACTCTTAGAAATAAGGGAACAGCAGGGTTTTTTCAGAACAAAAAGCTGCATAGGTGTTGGGCGTGGCAGGGGGCATGATAATGGCCATAGTCGTGACCTTGAATTTTCTGTGCAGAGAAAATGTTTCATTTTCAAGCCAATTTCCTGCAATTCTACACATTTCTACACAAGCTTTATGCAACATATTTTTGAGTGCAGACCCATTCCGACTTTATATTTATGTTTAAAAAAAAAAGTTTTACATTTACACTGTTTGGACTTGGGCATCCCCTAAAAAAAGCTGACGCAGCCCACCAAAGGATTCTTTTTAATATATATTTTTTTACTGCCTTTTTCTCCCCAATTTCATGATTACGATCTTATCTCATCGCTGCCACTCCCCAACAGGCTCGGGAGAGGCGAAGGTCGAGTCATGCGTCCTCCAAAACATGACCCGCCAAGCTGCGCTTCTTAACACCCGCCCGCTTAGCCCGGAAGCCAGCTGCACCAATGTGTTGGAGGAAACACCATTCAACTGACGACTGAAGTCAGTTTGCAGGCGCCCAGCCCACCACAAGGACTCACTAGTGTGCGATGAGCCAGTGACTTCCTCAGTTTCTTCCTAACTGAGGGGAAAGTGGTATACCTAGTCAGTTGTACAACTGAATGCATTCAACTGAATGCATTTAACCCCTCTGAATCAGAGAGGTGCGGGGGGCTGCCTTAAATCGACATCCACGTCTTTGGCACCTGGGGTCAGTGGGTTAACTGCCTTGCTCAGGGGCAGACAGACAGATTTTCCCCTTGTCAGCTCTGGCCCAATGCTCTAACCACTAGAAGCCCCCCTGGCCAAACCCACCCCTAACCCGGACAGCGCTGAGCTAATTGAGCGCCGTCCTACGGGACTCTAGATCACGGCCGGTTGTGACACCGCCTGGGATCGAACCCCAGGCTGTAGTGACGCTGCAAAACACTGCAATGCAGTGTCTTAGACTGCTGCACCACTCGGGAGGCCTCCGCCCAAGGATTTCAATGGCAGAAAAATCCCTGTACAGTTAGGGTACAGTATTGTTCCCTGGGGGTACACAAAACGTTAAAAATACACATCATGTACTTTCAGAGGCACACATATGATCTGACATGGTACTGTTCGATACCTGTATGGATAATCTACACTGAAAAAAAGAAAGGTTCTTAAATGTTTTTTCCTCAGCTCTTAAGGCTCTTTGGAGAACTCTTGCCCGATAAAGAACCTTTGAGTTAAATGTGGGGTTCTTGATGTGGCATCTACGGTTTCTCAGAATTCGAAAAGGTTCTTCAAACGTATGGAAGCCTGCAGTTGTTCCTTTCCTGTTCCTTCAGTGGAACATTTCTATTGTTTATTCAAGAGTTGAATGAACATTCAGTGGTGTAAAACAAAAACAGTGTAGGTGTTAATAACCAGAGTTGAACCAAAACCACACCCATCATTATCATATTTCCCAGCATGCTCTATTACAGGTTGATTTTTAAAAAAAATGTTGGTTTCAATATCTATATTTTTGCATGTACATTGATTAATTAATCTCATGTTACTCAAATATAAATAACATACATTTTTCTAAGCTATTCCAATCGGTTACTTGGATTTATTGCTCCCGTTACTGAAATGATGGTTCCAGTTTAGATTTTACTCTTCCCAACCCTGGCTTCACTCAGAATACAGGTTGCAGGTGATTGATGTATACAGTACATGTGATGATGATGATGATGATGATGATGATGATGATTTGTGTGTGTGAGAAAAGCAAGGTGGCTAGCTTTTGGTCTCCATAATATTCTAAAGCGTTTCAAGAAATTTGGAATCTTCATTTTCTATTTTAGTCTCTGAAACCAGATGGTTTTGTGCAGCAATGATAATCTATAGTTCAGTATATTCTATCAGTTAAGTCTTCATCAATAATCTGTCCATTGTTATTTTATATTTTATAATCAACATACATTTTCTAAACTTATCAGTCCAGTCAGTTAGTTAGATTTATTGCACCCGTTATTGAAATGGTTGTTCCAGTTTAAATGGTTTAGGTCACATATTTAGGCCCTTATATTTAATTGATGAATTAAGGTCACCAATTAGTAAAGAACTCCCTTCACCTGGTTGTCTAGGGCTCAATTGAAAGGAAAAAACTAAAACCTGCATATACTAGCCCTCTATTGAATGAGTTTGACACTCGTAGTTTAGGTAGTCTCCTTTATCAATGTTCCTAACCTTGACAGTCATTCTGAATGCAGGTTGCGGGTGAATACAAATTCCAACTGTTGGAAATATTAACTCCAAATGAAATTACATTTAATAATATTGTGTTTGTCACATGCGCAGACGCTGAATATCCCTTTTTGCATGGTGAAGTTATTCATTACAGTTTGGATGGTGTATCAATACACCCAATCACTACAAAGATACAGGCATACTTCCTAACTGAGTTGCCAGAGAAGAAGAAAATGCTTGAGGATTTCCTCATGAGGCCAATGGTGACTTTTAAGCAGTTACAGAGTTTAATGGCTGTGATAGGAGAAAACTGAGGATGGATCAACAACAGTGTAGTTACTCCACAATACTAATCTAAATGAAAAAATATATATATATTCCAAAACATGCATTCTGTTTGCAACAAGGCACATAAGTAATACTGCAAAAAATATGGCTAATAAAAGCGTTATATTTGTGGCATATCCAACACAACACGTCACAGAGTACAACTCTTCATATTTTCAAGCATGGTGGTGGATGCATCATGTTATGGGTGTGCTTGTCATTGGCAAGGACTAGGGATTTTGGGGGGGATAAAAAGAAACAGAATACAGCTATAAGCACAGGCAAAATCCCAGAGAAAAACCTGGTTCAGTCTGCTTTCCATCAGACACTGGGAGATGAATTCACCTTTCAGCAGGATAATAGCCTAAAACACAAGGCCAAATCTACATTGGAGGTGCTTACCAAGATGACATTGAATGGTCCTAAATGGTCTAGTTACAGTTTTGACTTAAATCTATGGCAAGACTTGAAAATGTCAGTCTAGCAATGATCAACAATCAAGTTGACAGAGCTTGAAGAATTTTAGTCTTAGATTTTAGTCATTTAGCAGACGCTCTTATCAGAGCGACTTACAGTTTCATCTTAAGATGGCTAGACGGGAAAACCACATATCACAGGCATAGAAAGTACATTTTCCCTCAATAACATAGCTATCAGTAGAGTCTGAGCTAGAAGGGGAGAGGATGTCAAATTCAAGTGCTGGTTCATTATTATTTATTTATTTTAAATGTGGGGGTGGGGTCGAGGTGAGGAGGAGGATTATTTAAGATACTGTTTGAAGAGGTAGGGTTTCAGATGTTTTTGGGAAGATGGGCAGGGACTGCTGTCCTAGCTTCTAGGGGATGCTGGTTCCACCATTGGGGTGGTGGAACCCCGTAGAGGTGGGAGGGTCAAGGGACCTGATGTGGAAGAAAGGAGTGCTCGGGTTGTGGTGTAGGTTTTGATTATAGCCTGAAGGTAGGGAGGGGCAGTTCCTCTTGCTGTTCCGTAGGTAAGCGCTATGGTCTTGTAGTGGGTGCGAGCTTCGACTGGAAGCCAGTGGAGTGTGTGGAGGAGCGGGGTGACATGAGAGAACTTGGGAAGGTTGAAAACATCACCTGGTAGGAGCGGCCTGCCAGATAGGATGCAATCCAAGAGTGTGCAGTGCCTTAGACGCCCAGCCCTCAGAGGGTGGAGAGGAAGATCTGATGGTTCACGGCATTGAAGGAAGTGGATAGATCTAGGAGGATGAGAACAGAGGAGAGAGAGTCAACTTTGGCAGTGCGGAGAGCCTCCGTGACACAGAGAAGAGCAGTCTCGGTTGAGTGACCCGTCTTGAAGCCTGACTGGTTAGGGTCAAGAAGATCATTCTGAGAGAGATAACGAGAAAGTTGATCAGAGACAGCACGCTCAAGTGTTTTGGAAAGAAAAGAAAGAAGGGATACAAGTTTATAGTTTGATGTCAGATGAGTCAAGTGTTGGTTTCTTGAGGAGGGGAGCAACTCGGGCCATTTTGAAGTCAGAGGGTACGCAGGCAGTGGTCAGGAATGAGTTGATGAGGGAAGTGAGGAATGGGAGAAGATCTCCAGAGATGGTCTGGAGAAGGGAGGAGGGATGGGGTTGAGCGGCAGGTTGTCGGGCGGCCAGACCTCACTAGTCACAGGATGTCATCTGGAGAGAGAGGGGAGAAAGAGGTCAAGGTGTAGGATTGTTATGTGTGAGTGAGACCAGTGGACTCAATAGGCTGAGTGAATGAGTAGTGGATGTCGTCAACCTTTTTTTCAAAGTGGTTGACAAAGTCGTCCGCAGAGAGGGGGAGGGTGTGGAGGATTAAGGAGGGAGGAGAATGTGGAAAAGAGTTTCTTAGGGTTAGAGGCAGAAGCTTGAAAGGTAGAAAGTGGCTTTAGAGAGGTAGAAAGCGGCTTTAGCAGTGGCTACAGAGCAAGAGGAGGTAGAGAGGAGGGAGTGGAAGGATGATAGGTCCTCTGGAAGTTTAGTTTTCCTCCATTTTCACTCAGCTGCCCGAGCCCTGTTCTGTAAGCTCGCAATGAGTCACGCAGCCACAAAGCAGGAGGGGAGGGCCGAGCCGGCCGGGAGGAAAAGGGACAGTGCGAGTCATAGGATGTGGAAAGGGAGGAGAGTAGGGTCGAAGAGGCAGAATCAGGAGAAGGATTTAGCAGAAGAGAGAGATGATAGGATAGAAGAGGAGAGAGAAGTGGGAGAGAGAGAGTGAAGATTGCGACAGCGCATGATCATCTGGGTAAGTGCTGAGTGGTTAGGGTTGGAGGAAAGGGAGACAGAAAACAAAACAAAGTAGAGACCTGGAGGAGGGTTGCAGTGAAATCAGTAGGCGAGCAGCTTCTAGTATAGATGAGGTCAAGTGTATTACCTGCCCTGTGAGTTGGAGGGGATTGGGAAAGGGTGAGGTCAAAATAGGCAAGGAGGGGAAAGAGAGAGTTGGAAAGAAATTAATCGAAGGCAGACATCACGAGGTTGAAGTCGGCAAGTACGAAAAGTGGTGAGCCATCGTCAGTAAATGAGCTTATCAAGGTGTCAAGCTCATTGAGGAACTCTCTAAGGGCACCTGGTGGACGATAGATTACAATAATGTTAAGCTTGAGTGGACAAGTGACAGTGACAGCATGGAATTCAAATGAGGAGATGGACAGGTGAGAAAGGGAGAAAAGATCAAATCTCCACTTAGGAGAAATGAGTAGACCTGTGGCACCACCGCGACGACCAGATGCTCTCAGACTATGAGAGAACACATAGTCAGATGAAGAGAGAGCAGCTGGAGTAGCAGTGTTCTCTGGAGTGATCCATGTCTCCGTCAGAGCCAAAATATCAAGGGACTGTCATTATGGGGCATTGTGTGTAGATTGATGAGGAAAACAAACAATTTAATACATTTTAGAATAAAATGTGGAAAAAGTGAAGGGGTCTGAATACTTTTCCGAATGCACTGTACTTATCACTCCTGGAGATATCAGGAGTCCTCTAACTATAGAATGAAGCATAATGATGGACAAATGTACAATCCAGGTGTGCAAAGCTCTTAGAGACTTACCCCCAAAAAACTCACAGCTGTAATCGCCGCTAAAGGTGCTTCTACAAAGTATTGACTCAGCGGTGTGAATACTTATGTCAATTAGATATTTCCTTATTTTATTTTCAGTAAATGTGCAAACATTTCTAAAAACATGTTTTCACTTTGTCATTATGGGGTATCGTGTGTAGGGGTAAGAACAAAAATCTATTGAATCCATTTTGAATTCAGGCTTTAACACAACAAAATGTGGAAGGGGTATGAATATTTTCTGAAGTCACTGTATGTACAGTACCTATAACTAAAGGTACAAAGGACGTACCTTACAGTGTACTATGACAAGCGTTTGTACCCCTTTAAGAACAGTGTACTTAGGCATAGCAGGGCATGGTCTACCCATTGTAGCTAAATGCTAAAGAAAGTATATTGCTTGTCTAAATTAAATGTGCATGATATACATGTTTTACAATGATATTAGTGTAATAGCACTCATAAACAACAGTTTTCAGTGATGTTTTACAGGCATTGAATGCATATTACATTACAGGTACAGTGCATTCGAAAAGTATTCAGACCCATTTACTTTTTCCAAATTTTGTTACATTACAGCCTTATTCTAAAATTGATTAAATCGTTTTTCCCCCTCATCAATCTACACACAACTCCCATTATGACAAATCAAAAACAGTTTTTTATAAAAAACTGAAATATCACATTTACATAAGTATTCAGACCATTTACTCAGTACTTTGTTGAAGCACCATTGGCAGCGATTACAGCCTAGAGTCTTCTTGGGTATGACGCTACAAGCTTGGCACATCTCTATTTGGGGAGTTTCTCCCATTCTCCTCTGCAGATCCTCGGTTGGATGGGGAGCATCACTGTACAGCTATTTTCAGGTCTCTCTAGAGATGTTAGATTGGGTTCAAGTCCGGGCTCTGGCTGGGCCACTCAAGGACATTCAGAGACTTGTCCCGAATCCACTCCTGCGTTGTCTTGGCTGTGTGCTTAAGGTCGTTGTCCTGTTGGAAGGGGAACCTTCGCCCCAGTCTGAGGTCCTGAGTGCTCTGGACAGGTTCTCTCTGCACTTTGCTCGCTTCATCTTTCCCTCGATCCTGACGAGTCTCCCAGTCCCTGAAAAACATCGCCACAGCATGATACTGCCACCACCATGCTTCACCGTAGGGATGGTGCCAGGTTTCCTCCGGACGTGACGCTTTGCACTTAGGACAAAGAGTTCAATCTTGGTTTCATCAGACCAGATAATCTTGTTTCTCATGGTCTGAGAGTTCTTTAGGTGCCTTTTGGCAAACTCCAAGTGGGCTGTCATGTGCCTTTTACTGAGGAGTGGTTTCCATCTGGCCACTCTACCATAAAGGCCTGATTGGTAGAGTGCTGCAGAAATGGTTGTCCTTCTGGAAGATTCCAGAGGACCTCTGGAGCTCTGTCAGAGTGACCATCGGGTTCTTGGTTACCTCCCTGACCAAGGCCCTTCTCCCCCGATTGCTCAGTTTGGCCGGGCGGCCAGCTCTAGCAAGAGTCTTGGTGGTTCCAAACTTCTTCTAGTTTAGAATGACGGAGGCCACTGTGTTTTTGTGGACCTTCAATGCTGTAGACATTTTTTTGTACCCTTCCCCATGTCTGTGCCTCGACACAATCCTGTCTCGGAGCTCTACGGACAATTCCTTCAACTTCATGGCTTGGTTTTTGCTCTGACATGCACTGTCAACTGTGGGACCTAATATAGACAGGTTTGTGCCTTTCCACACCATGTACAATCTATTGAATTTACCACAGGTGGACTCCAATCAACTTGTAGAAACATCTCAAGGATAATCAATGGAAACAGGATGCACCTGAGCTCAATTTCAAATGATGTAGCAAAGGGTCTGCATAGTTATCTAAATAAGGTATTTCATTTATTATTTTTTTTTTTATACATTTTGCAAAAATGTCTCAACCTGTTTTCGCTTTGTCATTATGGGGTATTGTGTGTAGATTGATGAGGAACATTCTTATTTGATTAATTTTAGAATAAGGCGGTAATGTAACAACATGCGGAAAAGGGGAAGGGGTCTGAATACTTTCCGAATGCACTGTAAATCAAAGGTGCTTCAACTCACCCTCACTGCTTAGTCTTAGGGAGTGTCAGTTACACTATTCCGTCCGTTGGTTTTCCTATGATGTATTCAGCCTTTTGAAAAACATTGATCTTGGACCAGAGATCATGTGCTTGCATGCTGTTCCTGCAAGTTTATATTTGTCCCCATACTTGACTCTTGGAAGTTGATATTAGAATTGATTTTTTTTTGTCAAAGTAAAAAATAAAAAATAAACGTTTCTTCATCGCTACGGCTTTACAAAACAAAAGAGTGAGCAAATAATTGTTCACCAGATGAACGCGGTACAATTAGAAGCCTCTGCCAGTTTGGCTAAAGTTTTGTTTTTCTAAGCCTCCAACATAACAGTGTGCCCTGCCGTCAGCACCTTGAGTAAGTAAAACCCCTTCTTTATGAACTACCCTGCTAGATATTTGCTTTGCGAAGCTCTGCGAGAAGAAAAGAGAGGGGATGCTGCAGTGAATAACTACACTGTGTTCCAATGAAAAGCAGCAGACATAAAAGAGCATGAGAAATTAATTGAATGTCGCCCCCCCCCCCCCCCCCACACATCTAACTATATGAGAAAGGCTGCCGATGTGATCTGAATCGCTCCTTTCCAAAATACTTGGCCAGGTGATTCATTACAGGGCTCTGTCAAAAGGCGCTTTCCACAACATGAGACGAACAATGACAGTGTGATTGCATTGAGAGAAGCTCTGATTGAAAGCTATCGGCCGTATTCTATTCTACACTCTACCCCGGAGAATGCAGTTTGCATTCCCAGAGAAGGCGACCCACTAACAGATGAAAACGGAATATCTTAACCACGGCGAGGGTGTCAAGAGAGCTGTTTCAGGAGGTGTTGCGTAACAAGAGCTTCCCGGTTTTAAATTAACCATAACAATTTAACAGCCCCTTAAACATGAATAGAGGAGTTGGCAGTCAGATTGATTGGAGAGTAAGTAACACTCAAGGTAGTAGATGTGTTTCAGTGTCACTAAGATCTCAGCTGGGGAGTGGAGCTGAACAGATTGTGGATGACTGCCAGATCTCTTGATCACACTTTCATATCTGGTTCACAACTACAAACAGAGTTCACAGGGAAAAAAATACTTACCTGGCTAAGAAGTTGCAGTCTATTGCACTCTATTGAAGATTTTGCACAACAGGCAGCGCTAGCAACTTCAACTGACCATGTCTGTTTTAACGTCAGCCTCTAGGCATTACGTCCTAACACTTTGTCGTACGTATTTTCAGACGTTGTAAATGTGCATTTACGTACATGTCGTTTTACATTTGTACATCTTTATCTTTATTAGCCAGACCTGTGCCACTCATGAGGTATGTATAATATGTAGGCTAGGGCCTGCCCCACACAGATCCACAACAGGCCTCACTCCTGCCTTTACCCCCAGTGCTCTGCTCCACAGCACTCCACGTGAGAGCAGAATAAATATCACCTTAGATACTGTTTACATTTAGGGCCGAGGACTACCATTACCTTCCTATCAATATCAGCACTTACAGGTCGTAATACAGTGAGACAGGCCTCCAACCTGTAATTTTCATAGGCCCTAATTCATGGTGAAAGAAAATAATAGCAGAGGGTATTCAACTAAACAATGATGATACTTACAGATAATTGCCAGAGATGACTAGTATCGTCACTGCTAGATAATCCTCAATCTATCATTTCCATGGGAAATTACATACTAAACGATGAGCCGTTTTACGAGTCATTTTACAGTCCAGCGCCCTCAGAATGAGGAATGAATTTGCGGTGTCAAAATAACCAATCCAGTTTTAATAGAACTTTCTATTTAACATAACTTAATAGAACTTTCTATATAATATAATATAATGTTCTATAACAAAACATACAAAGTTCTATAAAAAAAAATCAAACTGTCTATTTAATAGAACTTAATAGAACTTTCTATTTCTATTTAATAGAACGTGATGGCATATATTCAAACAAATAGATAAATGTCCCGTTACGTGACTCATGACAAAACCAGGGACACTTGCCGTGCACACAGCATTGCGTTGTGCATGTAGATGTTGAGTGAGAGGAGTTGCATTTCCTCTTCTTGCCCCCAGAGGGACAGAGAGAGATGCAGACATTCTCACCCATATTTTACTGTCCCAGTGAATACAGTAGTTATTGAACTGAATATTATCCAAGTCATTAATCCACATGAGTAACTCATTGGATCAGAGAGCTGCAGCAGACGTGACATGTATGTACAGTATTTAAGGGAGTATTTACAGTAGTTAAAATCCCTCCTCCCATCAGCCCGAGGTGGAATTCAGGAATCACTTGAACTGAATCCAGAGCCGAATGGTCGCCAGCAGAAAGACAATCCTCCTTCTCCCAGGTTAGCTGGCTGTGACCCTGGATGCAAATATGCTGCAGGCTCTGACAAAGTGCACAGGAATGTCTGATTGATCCCAAATGTGGAGATGCCAATTGATTACAACTCAGATAAGAGAGGCTGATTTATATAGAGATGTACATATCACTTTTTGAGTACATATTTCCGTTCCAATAAAACATTTAGACTGCAGATGGTTTAGCATGATGGATTGTAGCTAGCTGAGTGATTTCCACCTAGGTCGGGAGAAGGTGTGGCCTCTGGCTGGTGTTGCAGTGCTTTTTTGGAAGACAATGCTATCAGCCTATCAATAGGGCCCAATTTTTATCTGATACAAAACGTATAGCCAATTTAATGCCAGAGGTTTAGGCATAAACATAATAAATGTTATACGCCCTGTAGCGTTGCAGCTAACGGCAAATAGACAGAGATGCAGTTTCCTTGACCCGAATTCATTAAATGTTGTCTCCTCCTTTACTGTCCTCAATTACCATAATGTAATTAGTCAGGAGAGAAATAATGTGAGTTTGTGTTTCAGGGTATTATTTCTACAGCAGGGTAAGGGCACTGTGGCTGTGCAACACGGTGGCAGTGCAACACGGTGGCTGTGCAACACGGTGGCAGTGCAACACGGTGGCTGTGCAACACGGTGGCTGTGCAACACGGTGGCAGTGCAACACGGTGGCTGTGCAACACGGTGGCAGTGCAACACGGTGGCTGTGCAACACTGGCTGTGCAACACGGTGGCTGTGCAACACGGTGGCTGTGCAACACGGTGGCTGTGCAACACTGGCTGTGCAACACGGTGGCTGTGCAACACGGTGGCTGTGCAACACGGTGGCTGTGCAACACGGTGGCTGTGCAACACGGTGGCTGTGCAACACGGTGGCTGTGCAACACGGTGGCTGTGCAACACGGTGGCAGTGCAACACGGTGGCTGTGCAACACTGGCTGTGCAACACGGTGGCTGTGCAACACGGTGGCTGTGCAACACGGTGGCTGTGCAACACGGTGGCTGTGCAACACGGTGGCTGTGCAACACTGGCTGTGCAACACTGGCTGTGCAACACGGTGGCTGTGCAACACGGTGGCTGTGCAACACGGTGGCTGTGCAACACTGGCTGTGCAACACGGTGGCTGTGCAACATTTAGAAAAATAAAGGTACTCCAAATCCTCAATGAGTGCAAAGCAATGAGTTAGCTACATCATTTCCATTGACAATATTCAGTGATTTACCCAGACATCACATTCATTATTGATACAAACTTTAAGGGCATCTAATCTCTCTTTTCCCCAGTCAGATGTGCAAACCGCAGAGAGTGAAAATGTGACAGACCGGCTCGATTTGGTCTTATGTAGTAACATTTGAAATTGTGTTTTTTACATTGGATAAAAGTAAAGACTCAGAGCTAGAAAATGGTATACCATACACTACAGTTGAGGTACAATGGGAAAGATATTCTGCTTTGAAAGTTAATAAACTCTTCACTTTTGAGAAAATGGTCCTTGGATGTTTTGGTACACCTACTGCAGAGCTCTTATTTGTCTACAACCATTCAGCATCATTCACACCTGCTTAAGCCTTATTCCCATCCATCTCTTTAATGATTCGCATCGTTATGAAAAAGTATAAACACAACGCGGTCGTTGTCGTTATGAAAAAGTATAAACACAAAAACGACAGGCTGCGTGACATCAGCAGCCTGGTGGTCCAAAATAACATAACTGGTGTATTTTAACACCAATAAACCAACCAACTATCATCTCAGCCAATCATGACTAGCGGGAAGGTTCCTGCCTTTTTCCGTGGCTAAACCAGGCTTGTAATTGATCCATTTTATTCATATTTACAGATGGCAAACAATTTTTGTTATTAAGGCACATGAAAGTTCACATTTTCCAGAAGGCATTTCTGCCAAAAACTACCCTATAGACCCTGGTATAAAGTAGTGCACTATATAAGGAATAGGGTGCCATTTGGGACATAGTCACTGACATTTTCCTCCCCCTCTTCCAGCTCTTCACGGGCGCCCAAGTTGTTCCCTTTCCCCACACTCCTTTCCATAATTTGAAAGTGTCTGCTATACGATAAAAGACGCCATCGTTGCCATATTAGCACCATATTCAAAAAGATGTGAAAAGCCGCTGCGCGTTTACAATGACTCCTTTTAAAAGCGTCAACGGCTCAATCATCCGGCGTGTTTTCGTTTCCCCTGTTGTCTGTGTTGGGCTACAACTCTAAAACGACGCCAGAGAGAAGGTTGGTGTCTTTTTCCCCATTCCATATTCATTTTTTATTTAACTAGGCAAGTCGGTTAAGAACCAATTCTTATTTACAATGACGGCCTAGGAACAGTGGGTTTACTGCCTTGTTCAGGGGAAGAACAACAATTTTTTACCTTGTCAGCTCGGGGATTCGATCTAGCAACCTTTCGGGTACTGGCCCAACACTCTAACGACTAAGCTACCTGCCACCCCGTTATAGTAGATGAAGTAGCAGATTCCTATCTTGTCTTACCCTAACACTATCTCTGAGTGAAGTGAGGATTACATAATTGGAACCTTCGGCTCAAGGTGACACCATGGCAGATAGCTATGACTCCACAACTCCCACTGTGATCAAGTTGATTTTTACAACTGCGACCTGGCCAAGATAAAGCAAATCAGTGCGACACAAACAACAACACAGAGTTACACATTGAATAAACAAACATACAGTCAATAATACAATAGAAAAGTCTATATACCGTGTGTGCAAACGAGGTAGGATAAGGGAGGTAAGGCAATAAATAGGCCATAGTGGCGAAATAGTTACAATATAGCAATTAAACACTGGAGTGATAGATGTGCAGAAGATGAGTGTGCAAGTAGAGATACTGGGGTGCAAAAGAGCAAAATAAATAACAGTATGGGGATGAGGTATTTGGATGGGCTATTTACAGATGGGCTATGTACAGGTGCAGTGATCTGTGAGCTGCTCTGACAGCTGGTGCTTAAAGTTAGTGAGGGAGATATGAGTCTCCAGCTTCAATGATTTTTGCAGTTCATTCCAGTCATTGGCAGCAGAGAACTGGAAGGAGAGGCGGCCAAAGTAGGAATTGGCTTTGGGGGTGACCAGTGAAATATACCTGCTGGAGCGCGTGCTACGGGTGGGTGCTGCTATGGTGACCAGTGAGCTGAGATAAGGCGGGGCTTTACCTAGCAAAGACTTATAGATGATGGGGAAATTAATTTCTATCTGTACTTGGAGTTCAAAAAAGTTTACCCAAAATAAGCTAGCGGTGTTGTTAAAAGTCTTATTGAAACATTCAGTGAACTTTTTGGAAATTATTCGAAAACCTCCAAATAACCTAGAATTTCCCTTATCAGTTTAAATAAAACTTATCAGGAATACTTTTCAAGGAACCAGAGTAAAACGTTCTCAGAACCTCCCTGCAACCTAAAAATAAACGTTCCCAGAACAGCCAAAATGTTCATTTCTATTTCTAAAAAATGGTTTTACTGGTCAGGAAACGTATGGCTTCTTTCCTACAACTTAACAAGGAACCAAATGTGCTAGCTGGGTGTGCTGTGCTAGTGTAATGGAGCTGGAGGAGCAGAGAGCCTGGGGCAGGTAGGCAGGCAGTGCGAGTGGTGCCATGACCCGGGTCAGGTGCTTCTAGGCTGGGCTGAAGTGGTGCCATAGCCCCAGTGAAGACAAGGATCTGTCAGCAGCATCAACACCAGGCCAGAATCCCTACTGCTGCAGCTGCCTGCTCCTCTAGATTGAGAAACTCTCACCTGTGTCCCGACCAACACCCCACTCCTCCTCCTCCTTGAGTTGGATCCTCTCCACCATCATCAAAGACTGAGAGAGAGAGAGAGAGAGAGAGAGAGAGAGAGAGAGAGAAAGAGAGAGAGAGAGAGTTATAGGGAGAGAGACATAACTCTTGTGACACATTTGACAGAGGAAGCTGTTAGTCAAGGAGCTTGAAACTGTTCCTTCAGACCTTGTATCGAGTGACATCCTGGCAGAGCTACAAGAAGCTCTCACTCTCCTGGTTGTGAGGGGAGGAGGAATGCAGAGCAATGCTCCCGAGTACGACTCCTGCTTCACACCTGCCTTTACATTGACTCCAGATCAGATCACAGAGGGAATGGAACACAGGCATTTTGCGTTTTTACACGAACAAAATATGTGAAGTAGATTTGCTTTTCAGATTTCCAAATGTTCTGTTTACACTATAGCCTTGGATTTGGATTCTCAAATTCTCATTGAGACGCCAGGTCCGTCTCTTTACACCACAACAAAACGAGTGGTGTGCAAGACTTCTCTTCGAAAATGGTTTCAAGACATCCTCCCACCTCATTACCGAATAATAGACAGTTCGCATGTCAACAATATTAGAGAATCAGCCCTGTGTGCTCACCATTCTTTGAATGTTTCTAGTTAATTGCACTTTCCAGACCATGATGAGAATAATTAATGTGAATGCATAAAAACATAACCCTTCCAGGTTCCAGACGCCTAGATCGTTTATCGTCTTATTTTAGGACACACCAAAAATGCTTCGTCATTTTATATCCCTGTAATTTATATTCCTTAATACACTTCCCCCCTCTGAGAATGCATGGCAATGGGTTCAGATGAGGCATTTGAATTGTAACTCAGTCGTAGAGGGTTTTTTAGAGTGCCTGGATAAAATCAAGTTGGCACCAGTGACCTCATGTCACCGTTTAAGTAATCACTCTAAAAAGTACAAAATATCATATTTTGCACTTTTTACTACAAAATATGATACAAAATATCATACTGTATTTAGTTTGCATCATTTTGGATTATCATACAAACACAAAAACATGTAGCATTTTTTCTCAGGTTCTAGGATGAATATGGCTAAGCTCTCAGCTAATTGAGTTGAAAACAACCCAGCCAACACATCCTGTGTTCAAAGGGTCGAGCTAGAGAACATAAAAAAAAACGAGACATGATCTTCTATGTGTAACTTCACAGCAGTCCCTTCATCTTTTGTGCCAGCCAACTCTATTTAGGAAGCCACAAGAAAGTGTGTCTGACGGTGTGCAGGCAGGAGCAGTCCTGCAATTCTTCTTGATACCTGTGCATTAGGGCTGCTGCTACTCACAGGGAGAACACATCAAATGGAGATAAAAAATCTAACTCATGAAAAGTCATATGAGTATGGAGGTAGATTTCAATCAGAATGAATGAGATTATTCATTTCCAACCTTTTGACAGAAATCTATCTCATATATCAAGCACATGTTTAAGACTAGACTGACGATGATTTTCCCCAGAAACTCATAAGAAATTGGATCTTCTCTGCAAGTCGCTGCAATGTCACCCATAAAATTACAATAATTTGATTAGCATATTACCAGACTCTCAGAAGTCAATCATTTTGTGTGGCAATGACACTGGATTATTATTGAGTCATAGAGTAAACTGATATCAGATGATAACCACATTGTAAATTACACATCCAATAAGGCTTCGACAGAGGTTTTAGGATGATGAGAATCTCGACACAATATGTTTGTTCGGCTGGTGTTCATAACTGAAAAGGACTGTCTCCTCTTCAATATGAGATTGCGGGTGTTGTCTGGACTCCCCGAAAGGGTAGTTGTTTTATTTCTGAATACACAAATATAGAAGACGTAACAGCTGGGTCCCAAATGGCACCCTATACACTATGTGTTCCTGTGTGACTCAGTTGGTAGCGCATGGTGCTTGCAAGGCCAGGGTTGTGGGTTTGATTCTCACGGGGAGGGGGGATCAGTACTGGGGGGGAAATGTAGGCACTCACTACTTCAAGAGTGTCTGCTGTAATGTTAATGCACTACTTTTGACCAGGGCTCTAGCCAAAAGTAGTGCACTATATAGTGTAGGAAATAGGGTGTCATTTGGGATGCTCCCTTCACGGGTCGACTAAACACTGCAGACAGACAGGTAAACAAGCCTGGTCCTGTAGTAAAACTCAAACAGCAAAAAAAGCCCTAGAAATTATGAATGGCAAACATTTTAACATGCTGCCACACCAATAACCCAGACAACGTTTAACCGCACAACGTATAATTAATTATATATAATTAATTATATATAATTAACTATTTCCAAGCAGTTGCCTTTTTTTAAGAACAGATGCAGGCTAGATGACCCGATATTAAGAAACCACATGTGAAGAGAGGAGCATAGAAACAGAGTATCGTGTTGATCTTCATAACATACAGTGGGGAGAACAAGTATTTGATACACTGCCGATTTTGCAGGTTTTCCTACTTACAAAGCATGTAGAGGTCTGTAATTTTTATCATAGGTACACTTCAACTGTGAGAGACGGAATCTAAAACAAAAATCCAGAAAATCACATTGTATGATTTTTAAATAATTAATTTGCATTTTATTGCATGACATAAGTATTTGATCACCTACCAACCAGTAAGAATTCCGGCTCTCACAGACCTGTTAGTTTTTCTTTAAGAAGCCCTCCTGTTCTCCACTCATTACCTGTATTAACTGCACCTGTTTGAACTCGTTACCTGTATAAAAGACACCTGTCCACACACTCAATCAAACAGACTCCAACCTCTCCACAATGGCCAAGACAAGAGAGCTGTGTAAGGACATCAGGGATAAAATTGTAGACCTGCACAAGGCTGGGATGGGCTACAGGACAATAGGCAAGCAGCTTGGTGAGAAGGCAACAACTGTTGGCGCAATTATTAGAAAATGGAAGAAGTTCAAGATGACGGTCAATCACCCTCGGTCTGGGGCTCCATGCAAGATCTCACCTCGTGGGGCATCAATGATCATGAGGAAGTTGAGGGATCAGCCCAGAACTACACGGCAGGACCTGGTCAATGACCTGAAGAGAGCTGGGACCACCGTTTCAAAGAAAACCATTAGTAACACACTACGCCGTCATGGATTAAAATCCTGCAGCGCACGCAAGGTCCCCCTGCTCAAGCCAGCGCATGTCCAGGCCCGTCTGAAGTTTGCCAATGACCATCTGGATGATCCAGAGGAGGAATGGGAGAAGGTCATGTGGTCTGATGAGACAAAAATAGAGCTTTTTGGTCTAAACTCCACTCGCCGTGTTTGGAGGAAGAAGAAGGATGAGTACAACCCCAAGAACACCATCCCAACCATGAAGCATGGAGGTGGAAACATAATTATTTGGGGATGCTTTTCTGCAAAGGGGACAGGACGACTGCACCGTATTGAGGGGAGGATGGATGGGGCCATGTATCGCGAGATCTTGGCCAACAACCTCCTTCCCTCAGTAAGAGCATTGAAGATGGGTCGTGGCTGGGTCTTCCAGCATGACAACGACCCAAAAACACTGCCAGGGCAACTAAGGAGTGGCTCCGTAAGAAGCATCTCAAGGTCCTGGAGTGGCCTAGCCAGTCTCCAGACCTGAACCCAAAAGAATATCTTTGGAGGGAGCTGAAAGTCCGTATTGCCCAGCGACAGCCCCGAAACCTGAAGGATCTGGAGAAGGTCTGTATGGAGGAGTGGGCCAAAATCCCTGCTGCAGTGTGTGCAAACCTGGTCAAGAACTACAGGAAACGTATGATCTCTGTAATTGCAAACAAAGGTTTCTGTACCAAATATTAAGTTCTGCTTTTCTGATGTATCAAATACTTATGTCATGCAATAAAATGCAAATTAATTACTTAAAAATCATACAATGTGATTTTCTGGATTTTTGTTTTAGATTCCGTCTCTCATAGTTGAAGTGTACCTATGATAATAATTACAGACCTCTACATGCTTTGTAAGTAGGAAAACCTGCAAAATCGGCAGTGTATCAAATACTTGTTCTCCCCACTGTATATGGCAATCCCCTGTCCTCCTTCCCTCCTTCTTTCCTCCCCTCATCAACTAGCAATTATATCCAGTTAGAGATTACGTGTGCTGCTCTGTTACACCCCTGTCTTCTTCACAGGAACCCACCGAGTCAATTTGGACTGATAGTAATAACGGTCTGCTGTATTTTAGCCATTCATTTGATAAAGTGCTTTTCACCTTTTAGCTTTAATTATGCCCAGACATGCCAGAGAGAGAATTAGATGACAGGGAGCAAGAGCCGTGTATCAATCTTAGAGGATAGAGAGAGCTAGAAGAAGGGGGGAAAAAGAAGAAGAAGAGGACATCTTGAAACGTCTCTTTTTTTTGTTTTTCGGGCCAGATATATCCTGTTGACTGAAGTGGCCTTGGTTCATAACAGAGCATGTCTGCTAGCAACAGCTTAGCTGGTCCACTGAGGTGTCTGTCCACACGTCTTTTGGGTTTCTTTAAAGGAGATGACTAAGGCAGTCTCTCCTGAAAAGCTGAAAAAAACGTTTATTGTGATGACCCCGCTTGACACTATGGTGCTGCCTTCGACTTAAAAAAACATGCTACTCCAAGGGTAGACTTGCAGTCAGCCAGGCAGTGAGAGATATGTGAGAGACTGTATTTGAATGTGCATCTTCCAAGACAGACTCCAGTTATCAGCATGTCATGTGTTTGCTTCGAGGGATATTTTTCCATACTGGTTACATCAATGTAACATTCATTTACAGTTGGAGTCAAGAGGAGAAATCCATTGATCCATTGAAAAGTAACAATCCTACCCTTTTGTTTGTTTAGATTCCTCCAAGCAATACAGGTGTACAGTCTGATCATGTGTTATACGATTGACACTTGGTTGACAGGTTTTACTTAAGGAAATGTCTGCTTGCTTCTCAAACGGCACCCTATTCCCTTTAAAGTGCACTACTTTTGACAAGGGTTTTGGTCAAAAGTAGTGCCATTTGGGACGCATTCGCCGTGTAGACGTGTGGTATTTCAGAGTATGTGTCCCAGGGGTCTGTAAGGACGCTGAGCACGTCTGCCTCATACTGTTGGAATACACGTGTGTCATGTTCAATGTGAAATATCACATTTTTAGATGACAACACGCCC
The DNA here is from genome assembly GCF_045679555.1 of Salvelinus alpinus. Taxonomy (NCBI): domain Eukaryota; kingdom Metazoa; phylum Chordata; class Actinopteri; order Salmoniformes; family Salmonidae; genus Salvelinus; species Salvelinus alpinus. The sequence goes on from NC_092093.1 coordinate 66,121,304, forward strand.
AACAGTTACGAAAAAGGCGAGAAGAGGCGAAGCAGAGAGTGCGCGTATGTTTACTTCCTCTTGGTGAAAAATGTTACACCTCTGCCTGAGAGCGCATGATTATGAGAAGTGAAAAAAAGGAAAGAAAGGAACACTGAAACGGCTTAACATTTTTCCTGGCTACTTACGGGGTTTATAGACAATCTGGAATTCTTCCTGACCCGGCCTTTGTTTAGTAATAGGAAATCGAGGGCTTTGGAGAATGGGATCAGTTTGCTGTGGTCAGAGCCGTGTGTGGGTCTGGGGTGTTTCCGGGGGGTGAGTGAGTTTACACATGTGTGTACCTGTGTATGTCTACTATGTGCAGTCCCGGACTACCGGATTTGAGGCCCCGGAGCAAATTTCTGGCAATTCTACACATTTTGCTATTATATGCTGTCTGGGGCCCAACAACCTCCAGGGGGTGGGCTGGCCGCATGTGTGCCATGGTGATCACAGGATCATGTGGCCAGAGTGTTTGTGTGTGTATCTGTGTGGCTGTCTGGCTGTGTTCTTGTGTGTTGTGAACATTTGTACAAATGAAAAATTATAATTCTGTGACATCCCTCCAATAGAAATGTCCAACACACACATCTCACACATATCTGATATTTCTCCTGCACTCCTATGCGCCTGCATGATACATTTTTAGTCAAAGAAAATTGGTTCCTGTTTCCTTTTTTTCCCCCACTCTTTCATTTTACTGACGGGTATTCAGACTGGGAGGTGATGTCATAGTCTCATCATTTTAAGAGTGACAGTGGACCATATATTTTGAGAGGAGAGCAGAGGAGAAAATCAGAACATAATGATCTATCTTCCTTCTCTCATCCAGACAAATCACATTGTGCCCTTTTCTTCTCAATTTCAAGTACCCCACAGAATACATGATTGAGATGGTTTAACTAAGTGCAGGGCCTTCAGAAAGTATTCACACTCATTGAACATTTCCACATTTTGTTGTGTTACAAAGTGGGATTAAAATTGATTTAATTGTCATTTTTTTTGTCAACGATCTACACGAAATACTCTAATGTTAAAGTGGAAGAAAAAACCCAGAATATATCTTGATTACAGTATTCAAGTATTCAGAATATATCCAGAATATATCTTGATTACAGTATTCATGTATTCAATCCCCTGAGTCAATACATGTTAGAATCACCTTTGGCAGTGATTACAGATGTGAGTCTTTCTGGGTAAGTCTCTAAGAGCTTTGCACACCTGGATTGTACAATATTTGCACATTATTCTTTTAAAAATTCTTCAAGCTCTGTCAAGTTGGTTGTTGATCATTGCTAGACAGCCATTTTCAAGTCTTGCCATAGATTTTCAAGCCGATTTAAGTCAGAACGGTAACTAGGCCACTCAGGAGCATTCAATGTCATCTTGGTAAGCAACTCCTGTGTATATTTGGCCTTGTGTTTTAGATTATTGTCCTGCTGAAAGGTGAATTTGTCTCCCAGTGTCTGTTGGAAAGCAGACTGAACCAGGTTTTCCTCTACGATTTTGCCTGTGCTTAGCTCTATTTCATTTCTTTTCATCCCCCAAAAACTCCCCAGTCCTTGCCGATGACAAGTATACCCATAACATGATGCAGCCCCCACCATGCTTGAATGTGTTGTGTTGGATTTGCTCCAAACATAACCCTTTGTATCTCAGGACATAAAGTTCCTTTCTTTGCCACATTTCTTGCCGTTTTACTTTCGTGCCTTATTTGCAAACAGGATGCATGTTTTGGAATATTTTTATTCTGTACAGGCTTCTTTCTTTTCACTCTGTCATTTTCATTCTTCATTTTCATTTCATTCACCCAACACCCGTTGAATATGGCCGGTGTCAGTAAACGTTGGCAAAAAAACTTAATTATAAAGTTTCCAGCAGCACAGTTACAGTCACCAACGCTCTGGATAACATGAAAACAGCCTAACCAGCTCTGCAAGTGCATGTAAAATGGTCAGAGTGGGGTGTTCTCTCATTTGTGTCTGGAAGTAGCTAGCCAACGTTAGCCTGTTAGCTTGGGTGCTTGACTGCTGTTGTGTGGTCAGAACGCTCGGATCAACCCTACTCCTCGACCAGAGCGTCCAGTGTGCGCCAAACGCTCTGAATTTACAAACTGACAATCTGACAAAGCTCGGAATTTAGAATGCCCATAGCACACTCTGAGCGCCCTCTGGCACTCCAGATTGAATTTACAAACACACCCTTAATTGTATGTGTGGGGTACAGAGATGAGGTAGTCATTCAAATATCATGTTAAACACTATTAATTAACACAGATTCAATGCAACTTATTATGTGACTTGTTAAGCAAATGCTTACTCTCGGCGATGTCATTTACAAAATAGCCTCCAACACTCTACTCAGCAAACTGGATGTAGTCTATCACAGTGCCATCCGTTTTGTCACTAAAGCCCCATATACTACCCACCACTGCGACCTGTACGCTCTCGTTGGCTGGCCCTCGCTTCATACTTGTCGCCAAACCCACTGGCTCCAGGTCATCTACAAGTCTCTGCTAGGTAAAGCCCCGCCTTATTTCAGCTCACTGGTCACCCTAGCAACACCCACCCGTAGCACGTGCTCCAGCAGGTATATCTCTCTGGTCACCCCCAAAGCTAATTCTTCCTTTGGCCGCCTCTCCTTCCAGTTCTCTGCTGCCGATGACTGGAACGAACTGCAAAAATCTCTGAAGCTGGAGACTCTTACCTCCCTCACTAGCTTTAAGCACCAGCTGTATTTATTTATTTATCTTTCTCCTCTGCACCCCAGTATCTCTACTTGCACATTCATCTTCTGCACACCCTACCACTCCAGTGTTTAATTGCTATATTGTAATTACTTCGCCACCATGTCCTATTTATTTCCTTACCTCTCTTATCCTACCTAATTTGCACATGCTGTATATAGATTTTTCTACTGTATTGTTGATTGTATGTTTGTTTATTCCATGTGTAACTCTGTGTTGCTGTATGTGTCGAACTGCTTTGCTTTATCTTGGCCAGGTCGCAGTTGCAAATGAGAACTTGTTCTCAAGTAGCCCACCTGGTTAAATAAAGGTGGGGATAAAATGCCAAAGGCATGCCAAAACCAAGGGGTTAAATAATTATTAACTCAAGACATTAAATGTTTTCATTTTTAATGAATGAGTAAACGTTTCTAAAAACATAATTCCACTTTGACATTATGGGGTATTATGTGAAGGCCAGTGACACAAAATCTCAATTTAATCCATTTTAAATTCAGGATGTAACACAACAAAATGTGGAACAAGTCAAGGTGTGTGAATACTTTCTGAAGGTCCTGCACCTGTGTGTGTTTGGACTTGAATATAATATAATCCCCGTATGTCTTTGTATCTGTCTCTTCCATATAAGAAGATAATACATTTATGTTGATATATAACTTAACACTCTCACTATAAATGTAGTTAACTGAACCAGTATTAGCTCAGTTAACTGAACCAGTATTAGTTCAGTAACCATACATTTTCAGTGTATGCCTATAGAACAGGTCTCTACAGCAGCAGCAGAGTCATCCAGTGAATCTAAGTTAAATAGATGAACACTCTCCTCTCTCCCGAGGACTGCGGCGTTGCATCTGTCAGGCGGCACTAAATTTAGCGCTGGCGTTTATTTACCTGATGCCCTTGCTGGAGTGTCCTTGCTAAATGAAGGGCGAACAGGCCTGTCACCAATCAGAGCAGCGCGCTGCACACTCAACCCCTCATGGATCACAGGCACGCACAAGCATACACACGTACACACACATGCATGACACGTGCATTGCACATACACACACATTTATGGGTGCATGCACAAACATACACACACACGCACAAAGACACACACAGTCCCTCCCAACCTCTATGGTCACAATCCCATCCAGGTATATACACTATCATTGCACTAAGGAACTAGCGCCGAGGTCTTTAGAGCCCAGTTTGTCAATGAACCAGAGGATTTTGTGAACCAGAAACAATATGTTTCAACTTCTATTGCTATTTGAGATTTGTTTTAGTGTCATTTTGTGGGTTTGGCGGTGGTAGAGTGGTGTTTTTGTGTCATTATGTGGGTTTGGCGGTGGTAGAGTGGTGTTTTTGTGTCATTTTGTGGGTTTGGCGGTGGTAGAGTGGTGTTTTAGTGTCATTTTGTGGGTTTGGCGGTGGTAGAGTGGTGTTTTAGTGTCATTTTGTGGGTTTGGTGGTGGTGGAGTGGTGTTTTAGTGTCATTTTGTGGGTTTGGTGGTGGTAGAGTGGTGTTTTAGTGTCATTTTGTGGGTTTGGCGGTGGTAGAGTGGTGTTTTTGTGTTGCTGAGGTGTTGAGTGCACAGCTTCCATATGGATCAGTGCATCTCTATGGTGCTCCTGAGACATCCCTCTTGTTCCTGCAGCATTCCAGGTCCGTCCTTCCTGTAGTTCCCCCTGTATGGCACTGATTGACAAGTGTCCGCTCCCCTCAGCCGCATAATCAATCTGGTAATTGATGTCAGAGGGTCGGCTGCTGTTGTCTTTCTTTGCCTAATTAATCTTTGTCACCACTGGGGAGAAGGAGTAGGAGTTGGGAAGTTTTTTTTTCTGTTCTCTTCCTCTCTCTGTGTCTCTTCTTTCTCTCTCTTGCTCCCTCTCTCCTCTTTCTCTTTCTCTTTCTCTCCCTCCCTCTCTCTCTCTCTCGTTCTCTCTATTTTTGAGCTTAGTCAAGACTCTCCTCAGAGACACGTATGTTATTCCCTTCATGGTTTATGCATGTTATTGTGCCGGGTTCATTGTGTCTGGCAGGCAGGGTCTTTAAGGGGAAGGTAAATGTTAGGCTTGCTGTTTCCATTAGTAACCAACAGGCCTGCAGGGAACAGGGTGGTCAACCTGCCAGGCCTCAGTTCACTCTGTTCACCTTCTATGTCGCAAATGGCATCCTATTCCCTATAGGGAATAGGATGCCATTTGGGAAGGACACCATTTATAATTTCACAGACAATACTAGGTCTTTTGCATTGTAATTACCTGCTTTCGTGTTTTGTTTGTACAATGTACAGCTACCTTTATACAGATGTATGATCTTCATTTCAGCCGCTACAGCAGGAAAATAATCCTGTGGCAACAGGAAATGGGAATTATTATGTGGTGAAGTGGTTTATAATTAATACACATTTTTTTGAAGGGTTTTGATATAGTTTTGATTAGGCGAAATCAAGTCTGACATTTTAAAGTGTAAATTACACTAGAAGTTCTCAGCAACAAAAGAGTGATCAAATGAATATCCTTACATCCTACATCGTGACTATCCACAGCAGTACATTGAACTTTGTGGGGTCGTAATGATGGGAGCATACACGTTGTCTGCATCCAAAATGGCACACTATTCCCTATGTAATGCAATACTTTTGACCAGGGCTGTTGTCAAAAGTAGTGCACTACGTAGGGAATAGTGTACCATTTAGGACACATACTATGCATGCTCTCTGATGGCAGAGACCCTGGAAACAGCCCACTCCACTTCTTCACCTCCTGATTATTTAACTGGCCTCACCACCGAGGATGCCAATCAAGCTGCTGATTGGATGTCAAAGACCTGCAGGATTTTCAATAGACCCTGAGCACTGTGCTGCAAAGAACAGCATCCTCTTTTACACCATATATTCATTGCTATACATCTTAAAAGAAGCAACAGAATGGGTCCATCTAATTCGGCACACTTCCCCAAACTCATGGCTTAGCCCCCCAGTGCCCCCTATTGGCCCCCCACTCATCTGTTGCCTCCATGGACCTAGTCTTTCTCTAAATAGTCAATACTTGATCTAAATAGTAAAACCCACTTTGTTTAGAGACATTTTTAAATTGTTACAGATTGTGTTTTTGACAACAACTAAGATAACGAGCTGGAGGTGATCTGATTTCTTCCACGTCATCATTAAACATACCGATTTTAAATATTCTCTTCCCTGTAAACAATCCCTATGGAGTGATTAGCATTTCCACGAGCGCACTTTCTCTTCCTTCCTCTCCCTCTTTCCATCTCTCTCTCTCTCTCTGTCTCTTTCTCTCTCCCCCCCCACCTCTCGCCCCTGCAGTTTGATGCAGGGGTGAGGTGAGGTGTCCTGATAAGTATGATTATTATGGGGAATAGCGAGAGCGAGGGTCCAATTCTAACCCTGTCTATCAGCTCGCTCCCTCACTATTCCTCTCCCGCGACAATAACACTCTGCAATTCTTACACGTTGATCACAGACCCATTAAAGGTATTCAGTCCCTTTTTTCTCTTCCTTTTCCCCCCCTTGTGCAATCTTTTCTTCATAAGGGCTTGAACCACGGCATCAGTCTGCTGCTATAAGCTCAGAGTGTATTTCTCAGAGCTGTTGACAGCAGCCATTCTTAAGACAACCTACTCAGGGTGTGCACCCTATTCACTATTCCCTACATGGTGCACTACTTTTGACCAGAGCCCTTTGGGAATAGGGAATAGGGTGCCATTTGGGACGCGGGCTACGACATTGTGCAACGGAACCTTTTCAGATCATGTCATGTTAATAGAATAAAAATAGTTGTATTTTCCCATATATTCACGATTATGGCCTGATTTTATGTTATTGCTTGTGCATGTTTTTTTTCAGTGGAAAGTAAGGCTCTTAACATAGTTTGGGGATCAGACTCTAGCTTAGGAACCTTTATATAGTCATTATAATCCTGACATTATAAATGTATTGCTCGATTCCCAACATGTCCTTCCAAAGCACGTGTCCACTTAAGAGAACCCCATTATTCCTGACACGGTGTTTACATATGAAAGATCTCCGAAATGAAGTGGGAGAAGTTAACGTCTCGGATTCACTGTGGAAAAACATATAGTAAATCTTCATATAGCAGTGATGATGGAAATACAATGATAAAGAAATAGCGTTATGTGCAAATGGATGGAAATTGGACGGAACTAAGTAGTAGCATATTTTGGCGGCGCTGTTGGTGCCTGGTGATGTGAATGAAGATGTCATAAAACATGTCTTTCAAAGGAAGTCAAGGTGGTTGGAGGCTCACATCAAAGTTCCCTGGGAGGAGATACAAATTGCCTGTGAGTCCCAGGGGTCATGCTCAATGCCAGTCAGCTGAATGGTCTCTACAGTCACATCTAATTGGTCTGTCTGTATAGTGCCGCTTCCCGTCTGCCTGCACAGTGTCACGGTGCACGTTATTTCAACCCTGACCCGTGAGGGTGGGCGTATGACCCTCTGTCCCACAAACAGACAGGGAGAGGAGAGTAGGCCTCCTTCTCACATAGAAACATGCCCTGTCCAGCTCTCCTACAGTACTCTATAAGATTCAAAATCATATTAATTTCTCATATCTGTTTGTTTAACTTACAGTGTCAAATATAACTGTCTAAGTAATTAAATGAACTGAGTAGTGGTAACTTACAAAACACAAGCAGGAGTCATAATAACTTGATTACATTAAGTCAAACTTACTCAATTGCTCAATGTGTCTCTCTTTACTAATACATGGTTGAAGTATAAAGTATTTATGAAACTCTGTCGAATCAGACACATTTAACAGTGAGTGGCATGTCTGTTCACCATCCAGTTAACAAAGGCAGAGATTTAGGCCAAACCAGGTCCAGCTAGTTCTAAATGAGATGACCGGGAGGTCCCCATGATCACAATCATTCCACTGAAAGGCTGAGAGTCCACTCGTTTTCGCTGTGTGTGAAATGACAAGAATCCCTCTCATCGACTCTGAGGCAGACATGTATTTATAGAAAAGCATTTAGGGCAGTAAATTCAACACATTTTGTAGCGCCGGCGTCCAGTCTGTAGCGAGTGAGTGAGTTTTTACACACTTCCCTGTCAGTTTTCAGGGCGCTTCGCAATCAGAGGATGTGGCAAAGTCTCACGGGTCAGACCCAACTGTGGTGCCGCCGGAAACCCGGCCTCTCTTCGTTTGGTGAGGTCGGACAAAACACTGTGTACCAAGAACATTCATTCAACTGAACGCGTACATGATTGAAACGTCTGTATTTGTAAAAACCCATAACCAATGTATGAGAAATATGTGATTCTCCTTAACCAACATAGCAACGTTCCAAGAGCTTTTAGGGAACGTTCTGTGCTGGCTGGGGTTAGAGCGTGTTGATTTCTTAGGTTCTGCATTGACATTGTACAAACTGACAGTTTATAGAGAAACCCTAGGATTATCCCTTTGAGAAAGAACCACACGATTTCACATATGAAATTTCCATATGTGAAATCATGTGTTTTTAGAACACTTCACATGTGATGATGCCTTAACAAACCTACAAAACTGTCAGTGCTCAACCTTAACATGTGTTGACAATAGAACAGAACAGATTAACTGGAATGATATTTACTCTCACAGGTGGCCAAAAATAACTATCTGAAAGCCACACCGCTAGTAAAACACTCCTCCAGTCTTCTGATCTGACCTGGGGGATCATAGCTCAATAACCCAGCATCAACAACCCAACTTAAAGAAAACAATGGATTGTTTGTGACCCAACTGGTTTGATCAAAATAACCCAACGTGTGTTCTGTCCAATATTTAAGCGAACTGGGTTGTTTTTAACCCAGCATTTTTTTTAGTGTAAAGTAAATCTCAGCTTTGTTAAAAATACACTCAAGAAAGACTATTATATTCATCATAGTGATCCAGGAGTAACATTAAAACAGAATGGTATGCCCCACCAACATTAGACAACTATACAATCAGATGATGAGAGAATAGTCCGAATAACTGATAACTGAAATATGCACTAACGTTCAAAAGTTTGGGGTCACTTAGAAATGTCCTTGTTTTTGAAAGAAAAGCACGTTTGCCCATTAAAATATCATCAAATTGATCAGTAAAAAAGTGTAGACATAGTTAATGTTGTAAATTACTATTGTAGCTGGAATATTTACATAGGCGTACAGAGGCACTGAAGTCCACAAGCAAAGTGAAAAGGTGAGAGGAGGAGAGCGTGTAGATGCGAAAAGGAATGTATTGATCAAAGGGATCATGCTGTTTGTATGTGACTGCTATGAAAGTGAAGTGTGTTTGCTTGTAATCAGAAGTGTATTCATTTTGTTGAAAAACGATTCCGTTGAAAAACGTTTCTTAAACGGAAGCAAACGGGAATAAACATACCTGAATTTGTCCAATAGAAACTCTCATTCGCAACTGTTGGACTAATGATTTCACCCTAGATCAGCTAGATGCAGGCAAGAGTGTGCAAGGTGGTATTGAATGTGTCACTGTCTGTCACCTTAATTACTCAAATTTCTCTCGACCTGTTGCCCTTACGTTGTAAACTTTCATCCATAGGCTAGGTTGTAGCAACCTCATGATGGGTATAGGGAAAATGTTGAGTATCGTGTAGTAGCTTAAACCTATCGATGTTACATTGAGCTAGGTGTAACGATCGTCTGTTGTGAAGAAGGTGTGGACCAAAGCGCAGCGTGGGAAGTGTTCATGATTATTTATTTAAAAAACTGAACACTGAGACAAGATAACAAAATGTAACAACACGAAACAGTTCTGTCTGATGAAGACACAAAAACAGAAAACAACTACCCACCAAAACCATGTGGGAAAAAGCTACCTAAGTATGGTTCTCAATCAGAGACAACGATAGGCAGCTGCCTCTGATTGAGAACCACACCCGGGCCAAACAACAAAGATACAAAACATAGAAAAATGAACATAGAATGCCCACCCAAATCACACCCTGACCAAATCAAAATAGAGACCTAAAAAGCTCTCTACGGTCAGGGCGTGACACTAGGTGAATGGAATATGAATGACAGTCATCCAAAATGTTGTAATAGAAATAAGGCCATGCTCTTAAACGGCACCGACGCCACATGGTGAAATTTTGCATCCCCATGTTGTCACATTTATTTCACGAGATCACATTTTTACACGTGTAGTTTCATGTTATCACATGTTGCTTTTACATGTTATCATATGTAAGGGATCATAAATGATGACGTGTCTTTACAAAGATGGCGTAACTGATGTGATGTGTTTAATAGTTTAATGGTTCACGGTATCGGGAAAGGCCTCAATCCCTTTCCTCAAACAGCTGGCACCTGTCTAGTCCCCCTGTGATGATCCCCTTAGCTTGTGATCTGGGCTTTTAAAGACTTTACTACCCACAGTAGCCTAAAGATGCAGTGCACAAAGCTTTAAACCTAACCCTCTCCTTACCTGACGAAGCACCGAGCTGCTGTCAGGCTGTAAAGATAAAGGGCGGGGTGTTTTCCCACCTGCACAAAGAGACCTGAGATAAGCACAACTGCCACTATTCATGTCAGTCACAAAATACACTACTGTTGCTCCGATAATAACATACACCATTCTTCCCTATCGCCTTATTCCAATTTACCGTATGTCTGATTTGTTAAAGAATGTAAGATTTATAGAACTGGTGGTTGTGAACATTATTGGCTTGGTCGTGAAGTTCGTCCTTATCTGATGACGTACGAGAACATATGGAGATTTGACGTCCTACGCTTACAGTATGTGTTCAAACACTCTACACACATACTCGACACTCCTGAAACAATGTTCTCATTCGCTTTTAGGAATCGTCGAAGTGTATTTTTGTTTTTTTGTGTCGTCTTGTTTTCCCGACCGCCACAGGATTAGCGACAGCTTACTGAGTTTACTGCAAGACTTTAGTCATCAGGAAGGAAAGAGGGGCTCCTCCTTGCTCTTTGGACTATGATCCCGGCAGGCTCGTGTTAACGAATCGGTTTGGTTTGACTTGGAGGTAGAGGAACTGTACTCAGAGTCAACATCCCAAATGGCACCCTATTCCCTTTACAGTGCATTATTTCTGATCAGTGCCCATAGGTCAAGTCTGTCTTGCTGGTCAAAAGTAGTGCACTATATAAGAAATAGGGTGCCATTTGGGAGAATACTAGATTGGAGTCAGACACTGTCTGGTGAGAGATAACGAGGAGAACACAATTACGTCACGGAAGGGAACGGGCAATCAATGGCAGCAGCCTGCGATCGATAGCCATGCTCTTGAGGTTGGAGCCGCTGTAGCTGGGCTATGTCTACTCCACAGCAGTTTATCCCAGCACTAATCTAACACGCCAATTTTATATCTCTACTAATAGCATTATAATTCACAGAGACAGACAGAGAGAGAGAGAGGCCCCCGGAGGAGAGAGACAGATAGAGATGGAGCGGCAGAGAAAGAGACAGATTTTCTCTGCTCTTTTCACAGGAGGGGTATTATCGGTGTGGTATGTGTGGAGTGGACATTGTAAAAGGACACACCTAGCACTAATCTGTCTGTCTGTCTGTACAGTCATTCAATCAATAGCTTACTGTCTGTCTGTATGCACAGTCATTCAATCAATAGCTTTAGTTTAAATACCTCTTCCTCCCTGAAATCAGTTTGTTTACCTGAAATGAGGTACCAGGAAAATATACATTTTTACACAGTTACTATTTTATTTTCATGTTTTATTTAACTTTTATTTAACTAATCAGACGTCAAAGCTGTTTTAATAGGGGTCAAACCACAATCGCGTGCACAACCACTACAACAGGTACTTAAACACAAGTGTCTACATCGTATCACTCACATGTGGTCCAAAACATAAAAACATGACAAGAACCATGAGTAATAAACACATCTTCTTAACAGGGACCTGGTTGCTATTTGACTGGGAGACAGAGCATTTTTATAAGCCATCATAAAGGGATTTGGAAAGTTAATGTGTTGTTTGAAGTGTCCACCAGGCTTCAGAGCTGAAAGGAAGGTGAGCTTGAACGTCTGAACTTGATCTCCGTGCTAACCCACAGTGTGCGTCCCAAATGGCACCATCTTCCCTATTGAGTGCACTACTTTTGACCAGAGCCCTTTGACCAGGGCCGATGGGGCTCTGGTCAGGGAATACTTTCTAGGGAATGCGGTGCCATTTGGGAAGAACCCACAGACAACAGCAACAGAAGTACGAAGACTGAGCCTTTGTTAAAGTGCTGTTTGTGAGGGAGATTATATTATTCCGGGTAGTGGTGAGGAGATGGGGTGTGGGGATGAGGATTGACAGGCAGGGGTCACTGGGAAAGTGTGACTCAGAGTGCAGCTCCGTCAGGGTCTAATCAGCTCGCTACTATCCAGGCTCATCCTCCAGAGCGCAGTTTGACATCTGCCTTCAATACCCGCTCACAGCTCTGCTCTCCTCAACTTAGTTTGCCACATTGGGCTGGTCTCTCAAGGTGCGTCCGAAATGGCACTGTATCCCCTATATAGTGCACTTGACCAGGGACGGTCTGTGACGGTCATGGCATTTTGGATGGCGGTAATTGGCCAGCTAAATGACCGCGGTCACCGTAATAACCGTTCGAATAGGCACACATTTTCTCCTCTTCTCCGCTCCCGACTGCATGTGCTGCCGTAAAAATAGAATGAATAGAACGGGTCCCCATTCAAACGCGTCCCCATTCAAGTCAATAATGGGTGGACTGGCGGCCATTGCGAATGTACCCATAGCAGAAACGGAAGAGGAAGCGAGACACCCCACTCCCAAAATGTTTTCTGGTTACAGTCAATGACCAGACCCAGCTGCTGTCGCACTGGTGTCTATGGGAGAGCCACCCCATTAAGCAGACCCGGAACTGACAATGTTTTTCAATTTTTGAATGGTAAACGACCTCTTCATTTCTCCAGCATCTTTGCCCATAGGAGCAAAGCAGAAAGTAAAAACAGGAAGTAAAAGCAGGAAGTGTACCCCTCAATATGGGATGTGATTTGTTGATTCAACTCAACTGACATGACAAAAAAATACATTCCATAACATCATTTGAATGAATATTCTACATTTCAGACAGGAGCGACACGCTTCCACCATGTTGTTTAGAGTCCATGTAATCGCAGAAGCGGACTCAACCGCAACGAACGCTCCGCCATCCCACCTTCAGTCAGCTGTTGGTTCCACACCCCGAAACCCCCCACAAAGTAGATGTAGATATTTTTTTCAACGGTTATGACAGGTATTTTATTTTAATGACGGTCTTCATCCATAACTGTGAGTTACACGGTTATACGGTAATGCTTTGGTCAAAAGTAGTGCATTACAAAGGGAACGGATGCCATTTGGGATGCGTCCTCAGTATAAGCCCCACTGTCTGTCTGCCACACACTATTGACATAACCCACTCAATCAGTCACTCGCCTTGTTAGCTTCTGTTTTGCTGTTTTTCTGAAAGCTAGTCTTGGCGCAAACCCTCACAAACACATACACACACACACTCACGAAACTCAGTTCTTCAGAGTTTGTCAGTTGGAAGTTTTGACGTTTGACGTTTGCAGGTTAAGTGTGAACTATGTAAAGGACTCTCACTCCTGGTGTGATGTCTGCGAAGAGAACTGAACAGTTGTGTTATCGTCACTGTCGCTAGCTGGTCAGTTGGATGCAACTCTGTCTGTATTGGTATGAGGTAGTTGTCTACTTTTGACTCGTTGGCTTTATGATGTCTAAGCAGACATTACAAATATGCAGTCTGTGACTCATGAAGTTAATGGTTACTTTACCTTTGGTTAATATCATAATCAATTAGGTAATAGGGACGAACTGTATCTTCAGACAGCATGAGTAATACTTTGGAATCAATCTTGGACCGTGTTGAACATTTCCTCCAAACGTACTTCTGACAAAGAACCAGCAAAGACCCAGTCTGATGACAGTTGCATTGTTGCTCCAAGGACAGAAATCATCAACATGGATGGGAAAGAGCAGATTGAGAGTGTGCTTGGCTGGCATGTTAGCATACCCTAACGACTAGCAGATACTGGGGTGGTTAGTGTGGTTGGCACGGGGTAGCGCAGTAGCCTGTTCCTGTGGCGTAATTAAGCTATGTTGGTGTTTTCTGTGTTCCAGGGTTCATTTGACTAAGGAGGGAATTATAGCCTCTATTTGATAGGCCTGAGGTGATATGGCACACACTTGAAGGACTCGGGATCATTAAACAGATAGTATCTGTTTCCTTGCTTTTAGAAAAACGCAGATTGAACAGATCATGTCGAAGCAGAGTTTGCTCACCATAAGCATTGGTTTTGCATATCCAGATTTCTTACGCCAATGCAATTATCATGTGTTTTGTCTCTTGCTGAAATTGCCATTACTGTTTCGCGGCAGAGGGCCAACCCAGTAAGCAAAATGACGTTGAAAATACGTCTAAAATACGTACTTTCCAGATGTTGAAGTTAGATTCAGTTTAGGTTCTGAATGAAAGGTAAAAAATAAATTTTAAAGTATTTTGTGGACATTTAAGTAGGGGTGTGAATGTTTAAATGTTAAAATGTTTAAATGAAATTGGGATCCTTAACGTTGTTGTTTTTTTCTTTCACACAATGTAAATCACAGTGCAGTTATCACAATACATATTATTCTCTGAGTTTTAGCCTAACTAGGCTATCTAGGTCTGGCGAAAGGTGTGTAATTTAAATTAAACCAGAGAGGAAGAGGCACATTTTAGGCTACTTGGTGAATTTGCCAGGCATATAAGACAAGAGATACATACTACCAAGACATATGGGCACACGGTTATTTCTGCCTGCCCCCTCCTCTCACTCCCTCATGCTGCCAGCATTAGTGGAAACCAAGGCACTTCTCAGGGCAGGCCTGGTTATCGCATCTTCTGGGACAATTTTAGCTAACCTTAACCAAATTCTCCTAACCTGCCACGTTAATTCTTCTAACCTGCCACGTTAATTCTTCTAACCTGCCACGTTAATTCTCCTAACCTGCTGCATAAGTTCTCCTAACCTGCTACGAAAAGTCACTTCTGCTAGCCTTGGTTTCCACTAACGCGATACAGCCTTGCGCTGGCTCACCTGCTCTTTCTCTTTGCTACCCACAAGGCACAGGAGTCAGTTCAACTAGTTCTGATTTACATTTGGTTGAGTTGTCAACTAACGTGAATTCAACGTGAAATTAATGAAAAATGTCACCATGACAGTGGATTTAGGTTAAAAGTTTGGTGAAAAAAATACGAAATTCCCTTACATTGAAGACTTTTTTCAAATCCAATCAGTTTTCCACATTGATTCAACGCCATCATATAGATTTTTGTTGGTTGAAATGATATGGAAACAATGTTGATTCAACCAGTTCTGAATACTTTCCAAATGCACTGTAGATGTCTATGATTGGTTCAGATTTGGAATAAAATCTGATCCAATCATAAACATCTATGTTTGGGCCAAATCAAGGCCAGTCTGGACCAGACTAAATCTGAACCATTTTTTCAAATTTAACTAGGCAAGTCAGTTAAGAACAAATTCTTATTTACAATGACAGCCTACCGGGGAACAGTGGATTAACTGCCTTGTTCAGGGGCAGAACGACAGACTTTTACCTTGTCAACTCGGGGATTCAATCCAGCAATCTTTCAGTTACTGACCCAACACTCTAACCACTAGGCTACCACTAGATTTACATTTGAGCCAAATCAAGGCCAGTTCAAACCGGACAAAATCTGAACCTATCTAAGAATACATTTAGACAGGCAGCCCAATTCTGATCTATCTTTTTTTCAATCGTTTGTCTTTTGACCAACCAGATCAGCTGTGAAACATATCTGATGTGAAAAGACCTGATGCGATTGGTCAAAAGAACTGAATTGGGCTGCCTGTCTAAAAGCAACCATAGATAGGTTCAGATTTGTGAACTTAGTTCAGTGTATTTGTGTGACTCCCAGTGTAGGAATTAGGACTGAAATTGAAATAGCACAGAAGTGGCATTGCTAAAAACACCAGGCCTGAGACTCTCTCTCCTCATCACATTTTATTCCCCCCCCCC
This sequence comes from Salvelinus alpinus, assembly GCF_045679555.1. NCBI lineage: Eukaryota > Metazoa > Chordata > Actinopteri > Salmoniformes > Salmonidae > Salvelinus > Salvelinus alpinus. The sequence goes on from NC_092093.1 coordinate 66,137,129, forward strand.
CCCCGAATCACGACACCATGCCCCTCCACCCCTCCCCGTGTTGGGTTCACCCTGCTCCGTAGTCCATGGGGGGTTTGCCTGTCTAGCCTTGCCGCTTAATGTTTAAGTATTGGGAGCGGCTACAGGGAGCAAATAAAACGTCTTTACAGACACTGTGACACACTAAGAGTTACAATCCCAGGTACTGTGATTGGGCAATCTCCATTGTAACTCAAAAGAAAAGCCTACAGGACACACAGTATCAATCCTTTCAATGCAAAGTACGACCAATGTTGTCTCCGCTGAAAGGTTGATCGAATCGTGTTAAGTGATTCAAAGACATTCAGTACCAGTCAAAAGTTTGGACACACCTACTCATTCATGTTTTTTGTTGTTGTTTTTTAAAAACTATTTTCTACATTGTAGATTAATAGTGAAGACATCAAAACTATGCAATAACATGTGGAATCATGTAGTAACCAAAACAGTGTTAAACAAATCTAAATATATTTTATATTTGAGGTTCTTCAAAGTAGCCACCCTTTGCCCTAATGACAGCTTTGCACACTCTTGGCATTCTCTCAACCAGCTTCAAGAGGAATGCTTTTCCAACAGTCTTGAAGGAGTTCCCACATATGCTGAGCACTTGTTGGCTGCTTTTCCTTCACTCTGCTGTCTGACTCATCACAGACCATCTCAATTGCGTTGAGGTCGGGTGATTATGGAGGCCAGGTCATCTGATGCAGCACTCCATCACTCTCCTTCTTGGTCAAATAGCCCTTACACAGCCTGGAGATGTGTTGGGTCATTGTCCTGTTGAAAAACAAATTATAGTCCCACTAAGCGCAAACCAGATGGGACGGCGTATCGCTGCAGAATGCTGGGGTAGCAAAGCTGGTTAAGTGTGCCTTGAATTCTAAATAAATCACTGTCAGTGTCACCAGCAAAGAACCCCCACACCATTACACCTCCTCCTCCATGCTTCACGGTGGGAACCACACATGCCGAGATCATCTGTTCACCTACTCTGCGTCTCACAAAGACACAGCGGTTGGAACCAAAAATCTAAAATTTGGACTCATCAGACCAAAGGACAGATTTCCACCGGTCTAATGTCCTTAGCTCGTGTTTCTTGGCCCAAACAAGTCTCTTCTTATTATTGGTGTCCTTTAGAAGTGGTTTCTTTACAGCAATTTGACCATGAAGGCCTGATTCACACAGTCTCCTCTGAACAGTTGATGTTGAGATGCGTCTGCAATCCAAGGTGCAGTTAACTCTAATGAACGTATCCTCTGCAACAGAGGTAACTCTGGGTCTTCCTTTCCTGTGGCGGTCCTCATGAGAGCCAGTTTAATCATAGCGGTTGATGCTTTTTGCGACTGCAGTTATTGAAATTTTCCGGATTGACTGGCCTTCATGTCCTAAAGTAATGACGGACTGTCGTTTCTCTTTGCTTATGTGAGCTGTTCTTGCCATAATATGGACTTGGTCTTTTATCTAATAGGGCAATCTTCTCTATACCACCCCTACCTTTCCACAACACAACTGATTGGCTCAAACAAAATAACTTTTAACAAGGCACACCTGTTAATTGAAATGCATTCCAGGTGACTACCTCATGAAGCTGGATGAGAGAACGCCAAGAGTTTGCAAAGCTGTCATCAAGGCAAAGGGTGGCTACTTTGAAGAATCTCAAATAAAAAATATATTTTGATTTGTTTAACACTTTTTTGGTTACTACATGATTCCATATGTGTTTCATAGTTTTGATGTCTTCACTATTATTCTACAATGTAGAAAATAGTTTTAAAAAATGAAGCAGAATCCTTGAATGAGTAGGTGTACTAAAACTTTTGACTGGTAAATATATATATTGTCAGAGGTTCAGGCCAGGATGAAAGCCCTCAAGCCCTGCATCTGGACCTGCTATTTGAAACTCTTAACCTTGTCCTTGGTCATGGTTTTCTATTGGGTCGAATAAAGGAACCTCCTTTTCCCTAACAAACCATAACAGAGAGCTATCTGGCACTGTGTGTGTGTGTGTGTGTGTGTGTGTGTGTGTGTGTGTGTGTGTGTGTGTGTGTGTGTGTGTGTGTGTGTGTGTGTGTGTGTGTGTGTGTGTGTGTGTGTGTGTGTGTGTGTGTGTGTGTGTGTGTGTGTGTGTGTGTGTGTGTGTGTGTGTGTGTGATTATTCTGCAGTCTTAATCCATCAAACAGGATTTCATTAGGAGAACTTAGGAGAACTTAGAACAGTCACGAAGGACCAGCAAAAGCTCTGTTCAACGTCTTTATTTCTGCTTTGCAACATGCTTGGTTATCACTGTATTGGGCGAAATTATCGACCTGTTTTGACTCAATCAGATCAGAGGCAAATTGAGATCCTGCATGTCGGCTCCAACTGGTGAGGGGAACATGCTCAAACAGCCAGTGCTGTATTTGGGTATTTGACTACAGGTATGTCCCTGTAGTCAGTGGTGACCCGTCATTCAGGGAAGGTGGGGCTTAGAGCCCCACATTTTTTGCCCAAAAAATACCAAATAAAATGTATATATATATATATATATATATATATACATAGAGTTACATTAGAAGTGCCCTTCCAAGAAGGCTCAAGGTTATTGGCCACAGATAAAATGACGCCAAATCACGTTATATCTACAGTAGATTTGATTTGACTGATCATGTCAACTTCTTACATTTGAAATCTTAGCTAGCCGTCATCATCATGAATCAAGTAGACAATCTACCGGCAAATCCTTTTTAATCCTTGTCATATGAAGATAAATAATGAAGATAAATTATATATAAAACGTATCGGTACTCAGCGGCCATTGGACATAAACATTACACAACAAGTTAGAAATCGCAAATTCAATAATGAGTTGTTTGGAGGGAGTCGGTGACAGTGGCTAACCGCAAGCATTGCTACTGGGACGTCAGACTGGGAAGATACGTTTTGAACGGTCATCCAACTCGGAATTGTAAATCATTTTCTTTGATGGCAAAATTTGCCATAGAAGGACCGCCGCGCACAACAAGGTGAGTCCTAAAATGTCTTATATGTTACTGCATCAATGATATAATACGCCAGGGAGATACGGTCAGCCATATCAGCTATGTTTTTTAAACAGGCAGTAAACGAGGCTGAATGAACTGTTTCGCTGCCAGACAAGGCTCCGCTGATAGCCAGGTGTACCAGTGGTAAGGATTCACTCCATGGTGCTGAAAGGAAAGCTCTTGCTGTTGGGACAGCTTTATGTAGGCCCTAACAGTTTGTGGGCACCATTTGTCACCGTTATAGTGCAATTAATGTATTGTTTAGTGTTGTGTTGTGGCTTTGCTGGCATGCATCTAAAAAAAATTGCGGAGGTGTTTGCCCCATCAAGATTTACATGCTAACATCGCCACTGCCTGTAGTCACCTGGAAGAGAGATCAATGGCCACAGAGAGAACTGACGAGTCATCCCTCTCATTACTTCTCACAGTGGATTATCCATCACATGCAACAGGCCCTGCGGCGCTACACAATTTATAATGCCCTCAATCCCTCCTTAATGATTTCATCAAACAACTCTCAATGTTGCTGTGTCACTCCCGGTAGCAGTCAGCATGGCATGCTGCTACTGCTCTGCTGTCCCTGGTGAATATGTTCTACTATTCATGAGAGCTGTCTCTAAATGGGGTAGTCTCTACCACTGTATAAATATTATGCTGCTGAGATTCTGCCCCAGTGTTCAGATCATCCAGATATCTCACGCCGCCTCCCCCATTTCTACCACCATCACCCCCTGTCCATGGCCTCGGGATAGGGTGTCGTTGCCCATAGATGCTGATCTTGTGTCAGTTTTGCATTTCCCCCCCACTAATGGTTAAGGTTAGGATCGGGGGAGGGGAAGCTGATCCTAGATCTGTACCAAGGGGAAACTTCATCCTGGAAGCCATGGCCTCTGTGCTGTGTTGATGCCGGAGAAGAGATGCTGGGCCGGGCTGTGTTCTTGTTGTCAGCTGTGCTTCCAGTGGACTGGTTGGTTCCCTCGGAGCCCAGGCAGCAGCACAGCCTCCTAGTCGTCTGTACAGGTTGCATTATTTATGGCCTTCAGTCTGCATTATTTACATTGCTTACCGTTTTTACATGTTACACATTTACAGGGAGGCCTTTTTCTCTTCTCCTCGTGTGATTGAGGTAATGTACCTTTTTGGTTCGACGGTCGATGGTGCAAAGCGCGACGTCACGGCGTCAGCTACCAGGGTGGATGTGGTGGTGGAGTCTGAGGGTGAGGGCTCCACCTGACCTCGCCAATCCCCACCACACCATGCGTCTGTCCCTGTGGTTTTTGAGGTACCTGGGTGGCATCACTGGAATGCTTGCCTAGGTCTATATCTCAGAGTAATGATACCTGAACTCCTGTTCACTGCCTGTGACCTCAGCCCAAACACTGCCCTTGGTTTTGGAACGTCTTCTGCAGCTGTAGGCTCGTCCTCCCTGTGTTTACTCAGGACTTCCATGTTGACGGCTGCTGAAATGTGTCTAGTGCCAAGACGACTGAGATTCTCCTGTCACTCTGCAAACAAATAACACAGAGGCATTTCAAGGATGTGCATGCGCACAGCTATACGTAGCTAATCACGTTTTTTTTTTCTCGCTCACTGAAGAGGGGGATTCTCGGTTTGACCTGGCGCTCTGCCAGTTACGCTGTTCATCTTTTGGCAAGGGCCTCATCATGTTCCTGGGCACACTAAGAGGTAGGTAGCTTCCCCTGCCCTGACTGAGCTGGCATGAGCCACTGGCACATTGTTGGCAGTGCTGGAGGTCAGCCAGAGCAGGTTTTAATTAGACCTAACCCGTCTCTCCTGTGGTTGGCAGGATCTCCCCCATTTCATGTGCCACACAACCGTGGTGAATATGGGCAAAGCAAAGCACAAGCAAGACCTACAGGCCTATTCTAGCATGCAAATAAAGGTTAATCTGAACTATTCATATTTCTGCATTATCACTATGATATTGAATACCAATGTTAACCAATAGTTCACCCTGGACATGTTATGTAATGACACAAAATATGATTTATATTTATAGACATTTGAATGAATAATCTCCAAATGATAAGTAATCCATTGTTTGTTCGACCCAAATCAGCACCTCCTTACTTAACAAAGGGTTTTGTGATTACATACAAAGCTCCTCCCAATCGACTTCTCTTCAACCAAGCCTTGGATTCTTTCTGTGTTGCTTCTGTATCTAGTAATATACATATATCAGTGCAGAAAAAGAATATTCCTTTTACAGTGGTCATTCACCGTGGCAGTATCCTGGCAAGATATTCAAGGCCTCTCCCAATGTTTTATATTGTGTCAGACCAGAGTGGTTCACTCATTGATACATCACAGACAAGGCTTTTATTAAGATGAACCCAGAAAATAGTGATTAAAGCCATTTAAAAAGATCACCATCTATGTGAAACTTAGATATGGTCTGCAATACAGCATCAAATGGACACCGATGAACACTGGAGTTTTGGTCATCTCCAGAAGCATCCAATGGAAGACAACAAATCATTATCTGCAAAGGGGCCTGCTAAAAAGGCCCGGCCATGGAAGAGCAGAAGCAGAGCATTAATATGTCTCCAAAGACAAACAGCCACCATCTTTGAGAGCGGTCCTGCAAACATGTGAAGACAAGAGAAAGTAAGACAATTACCACATACCTCGCCTGCTGCTATGGACCAGTGAACACAGTGGTTACCATGGCGTAATCTGTCAATGAAGTGGACTTTGGGGGGCAAGCTTTGTGGTCTGATCCCTGGCCCAAACAGACAGCAGCACGTTTGTGTACACTTGACAAGCCAATTCCAATAACCAATGGCCCAGGATTGGGAGGAAGGAGAGGCCTGGGATAACACCCTCAGAACACCCTAAATCCCCCCCCCCAAAAAAAACATCATTCAAACCAGGACACCTTTTTGTGCCTGTCTGATTTTATCCATATGTTTTGGATTATGGTTCCATTGACTTTGGGGAATTTATTAAGATAGGCCTAAACATAATTATATTCCATAATAGGATGTTACTAGTTCGGAGTAAGGTTGAAATAGGATTTTTTTTTAAAGTGTTTGTTGCTAAGGAATTCCCCTAGATCTAAGGCGAAATATCTGAACCTGTATTTACAGGCCTATGCTTCCACACAACGTAAGTGTGCTGTAACAATGTAAATGTAATTCAACATTTGTATTAACAGGTGTAACAAAGTAAAAGAAAAGTGTTTGTTACTGTTATAATTTGCGCGTCCACGTGGTTTGAAGTGGCTTTCCACTAATTACCTTTTGGCGAATTTTGGAAAGGCGCACCGAGAGCGCGCATTACGCATGCATCATTAACATAAAATTCGAGTTTGAGTTAGACGTCATTGGTCAGTTTTGTCCATTTCAAATAAGCTTGCTTCTATGCGACGCTGTATCTAAAAGAACAATTGGACGGTGGCTCTAAAGCGTGACATGCATCCACATAGCCTATGTGTGCGCCATGGCATATGGCAGTGTCCATGCGCATTTATATTTTTCATGGATTTTTATGCAAGAAAATAAACGCAAGGATTTTCACATCCACTGACATATCATATAGGATATCATATCATATCATATATCATATAGGATATCATATGATATCATATAGGATGTACTCTTTAGATGCAATCTCAGACTGAAACGCAATTTGTCCTGCTACTTTCTGTTCAGACTGAAAATTGATCTACAATACTGAAACTAGAATAAGGGGTATCACGCCCGAGTCAAATTATTTATTCAACGGACATTTGGACATAGTTTAGCCTAAATTATATTCTGTATTATCTTTTTTTTCCCCTGGCCCGTCTAATTTCCAATCAGTGACTCACCCATTATTTTCCCCAAAGTTAGTTTGTAGGTTATATCCAAATGCGCGGTTACGCACTGAGTAAATGATACATATGAGAAGCAATAATACTGGGCTATATGGTTAAGTAATTGTACAACTTTTTGACAACTTTCGCCTTATTCATGCAGCCTATCGACCCAGACGCTCTAATATAGACTCTTACACAGTGAAAAACTCCCAGAGTCAGAGACATGCATGTCCATGGGCATCCGTGAGCGCACACGCATTTTCAAGCTATTTCCCATGAGTGGGAAGTCAATATGTACGTAAGTAATACTTCTAATAATTCCAGACACAACATTCGAATCACCCACACTAAGTCACATAACATAACAACATAGGCCTATGGGCTACGAGTTGGGTTTTTCCTCAACTGGGAATCGTTTTAGGAACAGAGAGAGAAAAGGTGTAATTTATGTTTTCCCATGGAGTACAGCCCCTCCCCTAAACCCACCCTTCAGGTGGAAAAAATCTTTAAAGATTTTTTTAAACTCTTTTGTGTGATAACATCAGAAGGGTTTGTCTAGGCGAACCAATCAGGTCCCTCCCCTGCCATAGATCGGTGCTATAATACATAGCAGTAAACGCGGTCTGCTCGCACAAGCGGCTGTAGCTCGACTGCGCAGAGATTCCGTTGTTAATTTTCTCACTTTTTACCCACGCAGCAACGTCTCTCCTTCGATGTGTTCCGTTATCATTTTGCAGAGGCGTTCATTTCCGCACCTGCCACGGTAGTGATCGGGGGGCACGGTAGCCTACATACGAACTAGAGGAGACAAGGACATTGTGGAAGCAGCGGCGCGAGAGGGAGGAGAGATATAGAAACAAGCGGCCGCTGGTTGATAACACACTGAGGCTCCGAGTAATTTAGATTTTATGGACGAAATGCTGCTGTTGACGAGAATCGTTCTGGTCGGGTTCATCTGCTTGTCCTTGGTGTCCTCTGGTATGGGCTGTGGACCGGGCAGGGGCTACGGTAGGAGAAGACATCCGAAGAAGCTGACACCTCTTGCGTACAAACAGTTCATCCCAAACGTCGCGGAGAAGACCCTAGGAGCCAGTGGCAGATACGAAGGCAAGATCACGCGGAACTCCGAGCGATTTAAAGAACTGACTCCCAATTACAATACTGACATTATCTTTAAGGATGAAGAGAACACCGGTGCGGACCGGCTCATGACTCAGGTAAAATGAATAGCCTACCTTTTTAATGCCTCGCATCTTTTAGGACACTGTGTAACATAACCTTTCACATTGGATGCAGATTGCGCACCACAAACAAACACATATACAGGTCTCAAGTCTGTGTTTTTTTTAGTAGATGTGTGAAAAGGTTCCGTTTCAATCTCAGAGCATTGCACTTTTGATTAGGTCCTGCATGGGTAAGGCTTTCATAATCAAACCAGAGACATGACATAGGCCTACTGGCAGGCCAGTAGGACATTCGGCCTTCATGATTGTGGCAGTTTATTTGAAATATTTATGTGGTCCTCTCATATCTATATTTGTATCAAGGCCTTGTGCAGACGCACATCGGTTGTCTATGCAATATTATAGCATTTGGATATTCCGCAATTGCACCGTTAAGATTTAGATTACATCTTGTTTTAAATCTTTAATTTCAGTCATCTGATCTGGCATATGACTATAACAGTGGCCTTATGTATGCATGTTTGGCGCATTCAGACGTTTTCTTGCATACTGTTATTCACCCTTTCGCAGTATAGTGTTTATCGGCCCATGAAGACATTGACATTTCTTTGAGAATGTTCTGAACACTATCACTACTTAAAAAATGGGTGGGACTCGGCCAATTAGTGCAATGATATAGCAAGCTGCACCGACTGCGCCTCCGGTAATGCATTTGCTTTGGAAAGGCTGCATTAGTGGCAAAAAAGCATTGTAATTTCTGTGAATCAGATTTCGCTCTGTCGAATCCTTGTCTGTGATTTCTTTATACGATTCTGGGTGGCTATCTTGCATGCATTGTCCATAAAAATATCGGTCAGAAATGCAGTCTGGATAGCATGTGTCTCTCACCCATGGGGTTACTTGATTTCCACCGGCTGTTAGCCTATATTGGGTGTCTGTTGCACGTATTTTGCAAATGCTGTGTTACTATTTTAATAAGAACGTCTATTACTTCAGTCCGGCCACCTTAAAATGCCACTGAACCTGAAGGAGTGTGATGATGGAGGCGCGCGCGCCAGACTCCCTGAACCGTATACCGCGACATGGGCACGAGCTTAGATTAAATATTCACCCTGCCCTGCGTGCAGTCTCAACATATCTCTAAACGCTCCCTTCCCTTCCTCTAATATAGCCTATACGTTATCACACTTCAAATGGAGGCTAGAGTGAGAGATATAACCTTCTACTCTGTCTATAGCCCTCCGGCCACTGCCAGTTAAAGATGTGGTTGAACAGGGAATTGTGCCAAAGACTCCACTTTTTGACACACCGTGCGCTTTCATCTCCGTTTACCGTCCTTCTTTATTGGTCTGAAAGTAGAGGATGTATGTTGGTTTATTATGTTATCACTGCTTTAAAAAAAAATGCGCCAAACCATTTACAAAAACAACAACATATTAATAGCCAAATAAGCTCACTGTTTTATGCTTTGTGCTAGGCTATATTTCATAGAAAGGTGAAATGTTTAAAATATGACATATTTGCTATAGATATAGACCAGGCAAGGCAAATGAAGGTTCATAGACAAACATCCCCGTGGGTATATGCCCCATCCCTCCATTCATTTAACACGACCTGACATCCAGCCTACATTATGCGTGAGCATTTGAACTTATGACCTTTGGTCAATGAGAAGAGGACGCATAAACAAAGTTCAACAGCCAAAACATGTATAAAGTATGGAGTACTTAAAGTATGTGCTGTTTAGTGGCGCACTGCGTAGCCCTAACGACGAGGTGCACCTGCAACCACATCATGAGTTAGAGAGATTGTTACAGCTTACAAACGTAGTATCTGAATAATATGAAGAGCTAATGGTTAGCATCTAGAATATGTTTGCCGTCTTCTATATTGTATGGTTGTTGTGCGTAAAGGTCAATCTCCAGTGGGCTGTCGCGGGGAAGGCGCTGACGCACTGTGGCTGCACAGGTGCACTGAAAGTTGTAAACTATGGGATGGATTCCTAGCTGGAATAGAGCTCAATCTCACAATTGTTTAAACAAAGTGTAATTTCAATGGAGATTAGACGTCTGTCTGTTGTGGTTCCCTATGTAAATCATACTCCATTTAAAGTGATGACGACTATAAAAGCGGGATGTCCCCTGGCTGCGCCAACTCATTTTGAGTGAGCGGGTTAACCAAGCAGCCCCCTAACAACTACAAAGACAGTTCGTTTCGGGGAAAGTTAACGAGGTCGTCGCTTTACAGACATTTTTAGCGCGCAGTCCCGGACGTTTCTGTCGCGAATAAAAACGTCACATGGTCGTCTGTAGCGAGCACAGCTTAATGGGAACTGAATATAGCCCCACAAACGAAGCGAAATTGAGACGGACCAGCGGGTTGTTTGCACTGACAGGTACATGATAAGTGTTTCCTCTAACCAATTCATTTGTGAGAAGATTAAGAGACAGACTGCGGGCGAGGCTTGTTGAAAAACTTTTAGTCTGAGGACAAAGCGCCAGCGGAGGGATCCTGCTGGGCTTCACGGTGGTTGAACAGAATTTGGCTGGATTTGCGGCACACGACCCAATGAATTAATAAATAGTTTAGGCTTCACGGCTCTTGGCTCCGGCAGTCCTACTCAGAATGTGCAGGAAAGTGTTTTTGGCATGGTCCCTTTGCATTTTTTACCCACTGCCTGCTACAACTGCGAGTATATTGTCGGTTTGTTTTGACGTCTCGCAGGAAAGACAGGTTAGGCTAATTGCGACATTGGGGATCCTTACCAACAAACGAAAGAGGATGGAGAGTGGTGGCCCATGCTAGGGATGTGTGTGTGTGGGGGAGGGCGAGGGGGGGGGGGGGGCTTACTTGCTCTATACAGATAGTTAGCCCTTTAGGGAAGAAAACCAAAACACCTCCAGTTGAGTATTCCTGTCACGTCCCAAGAACCTGCGGGACAAGAATAATGAAACGTTACCTCTGGTTGCGGTGAAAAGACTCTTTGTAATGTTTTATTTGACATATTGGTTAAGTGTCGAGAAGAGTTGTCCTGGAGAAGGCCAAGCATCTCCAATAAGGGTCCCTGGATAGGTTAGGAAGTGCAACATTCCAATTATAAGACAACTGTTTTATAACTCGGTTATTCCTGAAGATTATCCTCAATATCAGTTATTTATTCAAATAAAACACACGTCTTACTAAAGACTCTTGCTTTCAATATAGTTATATATTTTATTCCAATTCCGATGCATTTCAAATGTGTAATTAATTCCAGCATTTTGTTTTATTGGACAGAGTCTATCACGTTGTAGCATATTGGGAGAGAGTACAAATAGGCCATTGAGCGGTCGCATCTTTCCAAGGACCAAATCTATATGTTTTAGACCAGTGAAGCGAATGCAATGCCTTATTAATTTTTTAGCACAAGCTTCTCTATCTGACATTGTGCCCTCTGACTCTTCACACAGAATATTCGAGCTTATTCAAACAAACCCTTCACATTGTTGTGTGTAGGCATATATCCAATCGCATCACTATTTAGACCAATAGATGGAGGCTCTTCCAGTGTGGAATAGCCAGCTTCACCAGATGTAATGGGATGTGAAATGTTAACTATTTGAGTGATTTGTGTTATGTAATCCATAAACCAGTAGGGTGGTGGTGGTGTGTGTACCTTGTTTCAGATCATAAATCCTGGTCTCTGGTCCACAAAGTGCAGATATGAAGACGAACTATATAATGTCAACTCTATAGGATAATTGTTTTGGCCACCAATCATGCATCTACAGTATCACATACCTTCAGGCTTGTGAATGAAGTTTAAGATCAAGAGCCAATGAATGAATGAATATACGCTGTCTGGAACATAACACTTAAATATCATATATCAAATATGAGCCTAATGTAGGCTTACTACCCAGGCCTGATATAGCCTACAGGAGGGTATTGGCATCTGGTGAGCATGATTAGTGAACGTGATATATCTTCATAGACGACTAACGTAGACGATGTTCCTTCCCCCAGAGATGTAAAGACAAGCTGAACTCTCTGGCGATCTCTGTCATGAACCAGTGGCCAGGGGTGAAGCTCCGCGTCACCGAGGGCTGGGACGAGGATGGGCACCATTTCGAAGAGTCGCTACACTACGAGGGAAGGGCAGTGGATATCACGACCTCCGATCGAGACAAGAGCAAATACGGCACGCTGTCCAGACTAGCAGTGGAGGCTGGGTTCGACTGGGTCTACTACGAGTCCAAGGCCCACATCCACTGTTCTGTCAAAGCAGGTAGGGTGTCAAGTCAAAAAGATGTTGGTAGCCATCACTGACATCAAAAACGAATGTGAATGGGAAAGATACAATATCTTGGAAAACGTGATAACGTTTCCCGCCTCATATTGATTATACTTTTTTTTTTTTTTTTTTTTTTACAATATAGGCTACTCCAGCTAGATAATGAATGGACATATATTATTGGGGTGAAATAAACAACTATGATCTTATTTGATGCTAACTCGTTAGTCAACCCCCTTCTAGTTCCGAATTCTACACAATGTGTCCTCTCGCTATTCTCGTTATTAACACTCGTTATGTCGTGATCTTTTATCCTTTCATATCCATATTTAATATATATATATATATGTATTTCATAGTAGTTGTCTTATTTATATGGGTATTTGCTGCTTGTTCATTGTTAATGCCTATCAGCTATTTTATGATCTTATATCGCCCCACACTGTCTCTTCGATGGAACCACGACCATTTATTACACAAAACATATTCCCACACTCATAAAATGCCATTGCATATATGGAAAAAAGTATTTTCATTGTTCAACTGATAGGCTATGGAATTCAAAATCACTGCACGTCAAGAGAAGGCCATTTGAGTTTAACTAAATACATTGCATGTTTAGATGTGTAGATTTGTATTATTTTGTCGATCGAAATAATCTATTCTAGGCCTATGTTTGCGTCAGTGTTGGCCGTCAAAATGTGTAGCCTAATGAATTTTACCAAAATAGGCCTACTTTAGACACTTCTTTTGGGTTAAAATCATCTCTTGATTTTCCTAAAAACCTTATGGAAATCAACGTAGGCCTATTCTTCCCGTGGAGCACATATTCGTTTCGAATTGAATGGAAAATCGTATATTTAAAATGCAACACACACGTGTTGAGATCATATAGTCCGTGTCATTAGGGGTCATGTGACTTTACCAAAGGGATTTGGACTTAGCAAAGTTGAATTCGTTAGGGGCAAATCTGGTTTTCAATTGTCACCTTATTTCATGCCTCGGAATCTTAAAAGAAGATTAGATGCATAAATTCAGAGCGGGACGGTTCTATTCTGTGGATGTGTGTGTTTACTGACTGTGATCCTGGAGATCGGAATGTGAAGAGTTCTCCCAGTCCCAAGACCCGAATTATTGTCATCAAGATTGACAACAAAGCAGGGGAGAAGTGGTAAAAAGAAGGGACATTGATGTTGGTCGACTGCAAGCATTTAGAGTCTGGGTCCTCATTTAAATTCAAATCTACATCTTGAGAGGCTTGGAAAAGTGGCTCCACTGGGTAAATAGTGTTTGCGGCGCTCTTGTTTTTCTTCTGAGTAGGCTATGTGTGTGAATTGTCACGTCGAGGTTTCTGCACCTGAGCAAATATGGGAAGAGTAGCTGGGAAAGGCGTAAATGTTCTTTTCCAAGAGTGGCTCTGTCCACAAGCTGATTTAGAATGACAATGTCTGTTCTTTATTGGTTTTTAATTAACGTTAGAGGAGCCAGGGCTTTCGGTTTTCTCATCTCACACAATGAGAAGCAACCAATACGTTTTTTTTGTGAAGGAGTTCCACATTCACATTATGCCAAGCATATGGCACCATGTTTTATATGCCGGAACATACAATGCAATCTATATGATGTTGAGTTAAAATTCGTTTTAATGAGAGATATGGACCAAAATCACAATTTTAATTTCTCTTTTCTTTAAAATGTGTGGATATAGCCAATAATAGGCTTATATGTGCCAGTGGTTCATTCGTAGACCTATAGGCACATGCGCTATAGGCTGCATATGTTCCACAGTGGTGAGCCCAAAACGTGTCCTGCTTTCACGGGGAGATAAAATAGCCTAGTATATGGATATACTGTATATTTACAATCATATTCACCATCACTAATACAATATTTTATTTCAACAGAAAACTCAGTTGCTGCCAAATCTGGCGGCTGCTTCCCAAGCACCGCTTCGGTGACTCTCAAAGATGGAAGCAGGAAGGCAGTGAAAAACCTCAGAGTTGGCGACAAAGTGCTAGGTGCCAACAGTGATGGGGACCTCGCATACAGCGACTTCATCATGTTCATGGACCAGGACTCGTCAACTAGACGAGTATTTTATGTGATAGAGACTAAAGAACCGGCTCAGAAAATTACCCTGACTGCTGCACATCTCCTCTTCGCGGTCAACAACTCAACGGATGATCTCCACAGCATGACAGCAGTATTTGCGAGCGAAGTCAAACCTGGACAAAAGGTGGTTGTCTTTGATGATTTGCATAACCAACTGAAGTCGGTCACCGTGGGACGGATTTACATGGAGGAGCACGAGGGGTCCTTTGCGCCCGTGACTGTTCAAGGAACCATCGTTGTTGATCAGGTGCTTGCGTCATGTTACGCGGTAATTGAAGACCACAATCTAGCGCACTGGGCGTTTGCACCTGTCAGACTGAGCTACTGGCTGTCCTCGTTGCTATCCCCGAAAGACTACTCCATTCCCAACGCCACCTTACATGAGGACGGAGTGCACTGGTACTCCAAAATTCTATATCAATTAGGAACGTGGCTCTTGGATAGCCACGCGCTTCACCCACTGGGGATGTCAATAAACTCAAGTTGAAGCAAAGCAAAATAAGACAATAAACAATAGTAGAATGAAAAAATACAAAGCCCCCAGCGAAGTTGGGATATTTATTTCAGTGACTTGTACATGTGTGTCCCTTTTAAAGAATGAATGGAGCCTTAAAAGTTTTCTTTGAATAATTTATTCTCATGTGAACTGGCTGGTATCACGCGGATGGATCCTAAAACGGTGTGACCAGCAAATTGTGCAGAATCTATTTTTGTATATCTCCAAGTAATCCACAAAGAAAAAGAAGACCATGTAAAAAGGAGAAAACTTATTGACAGGTTGCAATGTTCTGTGCATATTATGTGCAACTGACTGATATATTTTGGGGATAAACAAACTTCGTGGGGGTCCATAAATTATATTTTTATACACAGAATTGTAAATTTGATTTTGACAGATCGTTACCGAATCACATTTCGTTATTTGAAATAGTGTAAGATACGAGAATATATTTTAATTTAAATAGTTGGGAAAAGTCTTGGAAATCTTGTACTGTTTTGTTTATTAAGAATTGTATTATTTTGGAAACGTTTCATTTAAATTGTCAGATTGGGACAGATATTCTGCCTCGTATAATTATTTCCTCAGCTTTTGTTGTATTTCTTTTTTTCAATTTTTCTTTTAGAAAATTTTAAATGCACATTCTGACAATTCAGTAACAGTTTAAGTAGTACAGAACAAAACGTTTCGTTGAATAAATGAAAAAGTAACTCCTGTAAATGTACTAAAATGTATTTTTCTTTTCATATTTTGTAATAGGGAAATAGTTTTATAGAAATAACATGCGGCAGATGCACAGTTTGGATAGTATATAATAGCGTTCCAGTTAACTTTCATAACAGGGCGATGTGTCAAAAATGTCTAGAGTTTATTATTTATATGTTTATTACAAAATGAGATAAAGAAAATATTCAAACCTGCAGTTGTTACATGTCTTTTTCCAGTAGCTCTTGTAAATTGACACTCTGGGTCCATAAGAGAACCTAAAGACTATCAAAATGAAATGAATATTAGTTCTACTCAAATCTAGAATTCGAAATGCTGCTTCAATTGCATAACTTTGGCGCAAATCTCATTTTGACACCAATGCATTTATAAAATTCGAGTTAAGCGCATTTTTGACTCAACCCACGGAATAGTTCTATATAGCTATGAATTACGTTGATTTTTTTCCTCAAATGAAATGTGAAGTTTAACATATTGAGGTAAAAGTGCAGGGATTCCTCTGCTTTGAACTGCCCAATGTCTGCTTGCGAAATGTAGAGACTCCATGTCACATTTAACGAGGTTAGCCTTTCGCAAATAACTTCTGAAAAACCTGCAGACAGATTAAACAGAACCGTGTTTGTTAGCCCTTAAACTGCTTGCAGACTGTGAGTATAGCGGCAAATCCATTTACAGGAAACGTCGTTAAATCAGATATTTGCTCAATGACCAGACTGCTTATGAAGATTTCACTGCCACACAATACACAAATGCCTGTCAATTCAAGAAACAGCGACTGTTGTTCTCAGACAATGGCGAGTTATTGAAAGTCTTTCTGGCTGCAGTCCACATCGCGCTGAAGAACCTTGTCTACACACTGTTTAGAAGTCAAGATTTACTTTACACATGGTCATACAACTGAAAGATAGGCTGGCAAATTATTTAGCTTATATTTAAGGTGAAAGCTATTGAACATGTCAACCTTCAAAGTCTTTGTCTTCTGGTCATCATTACCCATTCGATTATCGATATTCATCAAATCGATATGATCGGGCATGAAATCCGCAGATGTTGACTCAACACAATAAAAACGGTCTTTAGTCGATCTGTTAACGTGTACAAGCGCGACACCATGTGGTTCAGGCATTTGAAATGTTTCCGTACACAGGCGACAGACAGAGCAATGGGAAACAAGCGTCATCTCTCCATGAATTCAATCTGGGGTGCAACACCATCACGATTAAAAACATCACATTGACCTTCTCAAATGTCTAAATATTCTTTATTTAATATTCCTATAAAGGAGTGAGTAGAAAAGATGGACCAGTAGCATATAGGAAGTAATATAACTTTAGGTAAATTGGTAGGATGTCCCAGGAGACTAAACTGTAGGTGAGATTGCTGATGCTAAATTGCTGGTCATGTTCTATACAAGGCTCTAGCTGAGAAAGTGGTGCAATGGTAACTTGGCATGCATCACGTATGACATATATTTGACATAAACAGTGCCTTCAGAAAGTATTTACACCCCTGACTTTTTAAAAACATTTTAATTCCAATGTGTAACAACAAAATGTAATTTTCTTTTCCCCCCAATGATCTACACAAAACACTCAAAAATTCTAACATTTTTTAAAGATTAATAAAAAATAAAACACTAATATGTTGATTAGATAACTATTCAATACATGTTAGAATCACCTTTGGCAGTGATTACAGCTGTGGGTGTTTTTGGGTAAGTCTCTAAGAGCTTTGTACACCTGGATTGTACAATATTTTCCCATTATTCTTTTAAAAACTTGCCAAGTTCTGTCAAGTTGGTTGTTGATATTTGCTAGACAGCCATTTTCAAGTCTTGCCATAGATTTTCAAGCCAATTCAAGTCAAAACTGTAACTAGGCCACTCAGGAACATTCAATGTCGTCTTGGTAAGCAACTCCAGTGTATATTTGGCCTTGAGTTTTCGGTTATTGTCCTGCTGAAAGGTGAATTTGTCTCCCAGTGTCTGTTGGAAAGCAGACTGAACCAGGTTTTCCTCTAGGATTCTGCCTGCATGTGCTCAGCTCTATTCAGTTTATTTTTATCCTAAAAAAACTCAGTCATTGCTGACGACGAGCATATCCATGACATGATGCTTGAAAATATTAAAAGTAGTACTCAGTGTTGTTTGGTGTTGGTTTTGCCCCAAACATAATGCTTTGTATTCAGGATAAAAAGTGAATTTCTTTGCCACATTTTTTTGCACTATTCCTTTAGTGCCCTGAGCGGTTTCCTTCCACTCCAGCAACTGAGTTAGGAAGAACGCCCGTATCTTTGTAGCGACTGGGTGTATCAATACACCATCAAAAGTGTATTGATTAACTTCACCATTCTCAAAGGGATATTATTCAGTGTCTGCTTTTATTTATTTTTTATCCATCTACCAATAAGTGCCCTTTTTTGTGAGGCTTTGGAAAATCTCCCTGGTCTTTGTGGTTGAATCTGTGCTTGAAATTCACTAATTGACCGAGGGAGCTTGCAGATAATTAATTGTATGTGTGGGGTACAGAGATGGGGTAATCATTCAAAAATCATGTCAACCACTATTATTGCACACAGAGTAAGTCAATGAAACTTATTATGTGACTTGTTAAGCACATTTTTACACCTGAACATATTTAGGCTTTCCATAACAAAGGGGTTGAATACTTATTGACTCAAGACATTTCAGCTTTAAATTTGTAAATAATTAATTCCACCTTGACATTGTGGAGTATGAATGTGTAGATCAGTGTCACAAAATCTAAATTGAATCAACTTTAAATTCAGGCTGTAACACAACAAAATGTGGAAAAAGTCAAGGGGTATGAATACTTACTGAAGGCAACTGAGTTTACAAAGCATTAAGAACACCTGCGCAACTCAATATTAGGAATGCGTTCCACAAACACACCAGGTGAGGAAGGTAGGTAACACTTGTTTACATGATGGAGGTATCCATAAGGCATTCATATCACCTTTTACATGGCAGTTTTATTCATACAACATTCATAAAACATTTATTCAACATCATTCATAAAGGGTCTTCAAAATAAAAGTCCCTCTTCATTCGAGTACAAAAAAATTCCGTAAATAAAATAATCTGGTAGGATTAAGCCAGATGGTTGCTGCTGTTACTAATTATGTTGGTTCAAACCCGGGTCTCTTGCGTACCACAAGACTGTGTTAGCCTGCTGAGTTCAAGGGTAGGGTTAGGCATTAGTTTGTGGATAAAATATAAGGCTTCAGGTCTCAGCTAAATTTGCTTAGCACAGCATTAACAAACAATTGCTCAGGTGGCATCCAGACCTGGGATCAAATATTATATGAAATCTTTCAACTACTGGGAGCTTTTCAGTGAGCCCTGCCTGAAGTGCCAGAGGGTCAGGTGGGGTTTGCACTTTAGTGACTATTCCATTGCGCCAGGCAAGCTCAATCAAGCACAGCTAGCTTATGTATTTGAAAGATAGCACACCCAGGGCTGGTGCCATCCCCTACTGCCATGGTGGCCTTCAGCACGGCATTTAACCCTCTTAACTGTTATAAAAGGGTAATGTCTTTCAGGGAAACTTCAGGATTTTGGCAATGAAGCCCTTTATCTACTTCCCCAGAGTCAGATGAACTCGTGGATCGATTTTCATGTCTGCGTGCAGTTTGAAGGAAGTTGCTAACTAATGTTAGCGCATTGACTGGAAGTCTATGGTAACTGCTGGCATTCTGGTATATACCATAGCCTTTCAGTCTTGCGCTAACGCTAGTTAGCGACTTCCTTAAAACTGCACTCAAGAGACATAAAAATGGTATCAATGAGTTCATCGGACTCTGGGGAAGTAGATAAAGGGCATTATTGACAAAATCCCGACGTACCCCATTAAGGGTGACCCTGTGCTGCTCCTAACTGGTTATGTGAAGTGTGTCAGGAGGTTGGGTACTGTGACACTAAGAATACACATTTCAGTTGTAAAATGGATGAATAACGTTTTATTTGGGGGGACTTATGAGTTATGTTGAATTAATGTGTTATGAATGACACTTGATACTGTAACACTCAAAGGTGGTTGATATAGGTGCTATGTATACCCCCCTTCATATAAAGTGTTTAACCGAAAGGTAACATAAAATAAATTATGACTTTGAGGCTGATCACTAATACTAAACTGATGCATCAAATCCTCTTGAATAAAGTGCGGTAGGCATATTAACCTGAATCAACAGTAATAAAAAGGTCTATATAGCCACATGATTCCCCTTTTCCACATAAAAAAAATAAGCTTTATTCTAAAATGGATTAAATCAAATGTTTTCCTCATCAATCCACACACAATACACCCATGATGAGAAAGTGAGAACATTATACATTACATTACATTTTTGCACATTTATAAAACAGAAAAAACAAATACCTTATTTACATTAAGTATTCAGAACTTTTGCTATGAGACTCGAAATTGAGCTCAGGTGCATCCTGTTTCCATTGATCCTCCTTGAGATGTATCTACAACTTGATTGGAGTCCACCTGTGGTAAATTGAATTGATTGGACATGATGTGGAAAGGCACAAACCTGTCTAGATAAGGTCCCACAGTTTACAGTGCATGTCAGAGCAAAAACCAAGCCATGAGTTCGAAGAAATTGTCTGTAAAGCTCAGAGACAAGGTTGTGTCAGGGACAGATCTGGGGAAAGGTACCAAAACATTTCTGCAGCATTGAAGGTATCCAAGAACACAGTGGCCTCCATCATTCTTAAATGGAAGAAGTTTGGAACCACCTAGACTCTTCCTTGAACTTGCCGCCTGGCCAAACTGAGAATTTGGGGGAGAAGGGCCTTGGTCAGGGAGGTGACCAAGAAACCGATGGTCACTCTGACAGAGCTCTAGAGTTCCTCTGTGGAGATGGGAGAACCTTCCAGAAGGACAACCATCTCTGCAGCACTCCACCAATCAGGCCTTTATGTTAGAATGGCCAGAAAGAAGGCACTACTCAGCAAAAGACACATGACAGCCCACTTGGAGGTTGCCAAAAGTCACCTAAAGAACTCTCAGACCATGAGAAACAAGATTCTCTGGTCTGATGAAAACAAGATTAAACCCTTTGGCCTGAGTGCCAAGCATCATGTCTGGAGGAAACCTGGCACCATCCCTATGGTGAAGCATGGTGGTAGCATGATGCTGTGGGGATGTTTTTCAGTGGCAGGGACTGGGAGACTAGTCAGGATCAAGGGAAAGATGAACGGTGCAACATAGAGAGATCCTTGATGCAAATCTGCTCCAGAGAGCTCAGGACCTCAGACTGGGGCGAAGGTTCACCTTCCAACAGGACCAAGACCCTAAGCACACAGCCAAGACAACGCAAGAGTGGCTTCGGGACAAGTTTCTGAATGTCTTTGAGTGGCCCAGCCAGAGCCCGGACTTCAACCTGATCGAACATCTCTGGAGAGACCTGAAAATAGCTGTGCAGCGACTCTCCCCATCCAACCCAACAGAGCTTGAGAGGATCTGCAGAAAAAAATTAAGAAACTCCCCAAATACAGGGGTGCCAAGCTTGTAGCGTAATACCCAAGACAACAAAGTACTGAGTAAAGGGTCTGAATACATCTGTAAATGTGATATCAGCTTTTTATTTGTGATACATTTGCTAACATTTCTAAAAACATGTTTTGATTTGTCATTCTTGGGTATTGGGTGTAGATTGTTGTGGGTGAAACATTTAAAAAAAAATCTATTTTACAATAAGGCTGTAGCGTAACAAAATGTGGAAAAATTCAAGGGGTCTGAATAACCTCCGAACACACTGTATATACTGTATTTTGGTCAATGACACGCCGACATTGCTTCTCCTGATATTTATATACACTGCTCAAAAAAATAAAGGGAACACTTAAACAACACAATGTAACTCCAAGTCAATCACACTTCTGTGAAATCAAACTGTCCACTTAGGAAGCAACACTGATTGACAATAAATTTCACATGCTGTTGTGCAAATGGAAAAGACAAAAGGTGGAAATTATAGGCAATTAGCAAGACACCCCCAATAAAGGAGTGGTTCTGCAGGTGGTGACCACAGACCACTTCTCAGTTCCTATGCTTCCTGGCTGATGTTTTGGTCACTTTTGAATGCACTTTTGGTGCTTTCACTCTAGTGGTAGCATGAGACGGAGTCTACAACCCACACAAGTGGCTCAGGTAGTGCAGCTCATCCAGGATGGCACATCAATGCGAGCTGGGGCAAGAAGGTTTGGTGTGTCTGTCAGCGTAGTGTCCAGAGCATGGAGGCGCTACCAGGAGACAGGCCAGTACATCAGGAGACGTGCAGGAGGCCGTAGGAGGGCAACAACCCAGCAGCAGGACCGCTACCTCCGCCTTTGTGCAAGGAGGAGCAGGTGGAGCACTGCCAGAGCCCTGCAAAATGACCTCCAGCAGGCCACAAATGTGCATGTGTCTGCTCAAACGGTCAGAAACAGACTCCATGAGGGTGGTATGAGGGTCCGACGTCCACAGGTGGGGGTTGTGCTTACAGCCCAACACCGTGCAGGACGTTTGGCATTTGCCAGAGAACACCAAGATTGGCAAATTCGCCACTGGCGCCCTGTGCTCTTCACAGATGAAAGCAGGTTCACACTGAGCACATGAGCACATGTGACAGACGTGACAGAGTCTGGAGACGCCGTGGAGAACGTTCTGCTGCCTGCAACATCCTCCAGCATGACCGGTTTGGCAGTGGGTCAGTCATGGTGTGGGGTGGCATTTCTTTGGGGGGCCGCACAGCCCTCCATGTGCTCGCCAGAGGTAGCCTGACTGCCATTAGGTACCGAGATGAGATCCTCAGACCCCTTGTGAGACCATATGCTGGTGTGGTTGGCCCTGGGTTCCTCCTAATGCAAGACCTCATGTGGCTGGAGTGTGTCAGCAGTTCCTGCAAGAGGAAGGCATTGATGCTATGGACTGGCCCGCCCGTTCCCCAGACCTGAATCCAATTGAGCACATCTGGGACATCATGTCTCGCTCCATCCACCAACGCCACGTTGCACCACAGACTGTCCAGGAGTTGGCGGATGCTTTAGTCCAGGTCTGGGAGATCCCTCAGGAGACCATCTGCCACCTCATCAGGAGCATGCCCAGGCGTTGTAGGGAGGTCATACAGGCACGTGGAGGCCACACACACTACTGAGCCTCATTTTGACTTGTTTTAAGGACATTACATCAAAGTTGGATCAGCCTGTAGTGTGGTTTTTCACTTTAATTTTGAGTGTGACTACAAATCCAGACCTCCATGGGTTGATAAATTTGATTTACATTGATCATTTGTGTGTGATTTTGTTGTCAGCACATTCAACTATGTAAAGAAAAAAGTATTTAATTCATTCAGATCTAGGATGTGTTATTTTAGTGTTCCCTTTATTTTTTTGAGCAGTGTATTTCTTAATTCCATTCTTTTACTTTTAGATGTGTGTATTGTTTGATATTACTGCACTGTTGGAGCTAGGAACACAAACACTTTTCTACACCCGGAATAACATCTGCTAAATGTCTATATACGTGACCGATAAAATTTGATTTGATGTGTAATGCTGTACTACATCTTATACTGAGCATAGAGCAAGAGCAAACGAAGACTAAAATAAAAATGGGGGATGGAGGGGGTAAAGAGTAAATGCCCCTTAAGTCTCCAAAAAGAGGTAGGGCCACTGCAATGTTTCTGAAGTCTGAACACTGTTGCAACACGACTAGGAATTTCACTTCCTTCTCTCTCTCTCGAGTCACCTACATTGTGTGTTGTTGTTGATATTGTGAGGTGGAAACTTGGGAGGGACAAAGTGGCACGTCTCCTCCAGAGCGTTGACCTTGGGTCTCTGGCAGATACAAAAGCGGCCGAGCGAAAGCATTCCACAGAGCAGGTAAATAAAGCTCTCTAATCCCTGTGTGGGCCTCATGTCTGACTGCTGCCTGCTGCAGTTTGAACCACCGTTTCAACAATTGGTGACATTTGCAAACATGAGCAATCGCCTGGCATTTCTGAAGACACAACTTGGTTTCATAGGGGTTATGTTGCCGCAATGGCAGATTGAATTATGGCTGCTTGAAAATGGATGCTTCCATAAAAATGTTAGTGGAAACTGTTTTGTTGGGGTGCATCTAATGTTTCCACCAACCACTAGGTGTCTCTGCAACACTGTAGATGCTTGGTAGTAACTTGGAAAAGAGCACATGACCACAAAAGAGCACATGACCACAATCTTCAAAGGAAGTGGTAATAACATAGAAATATGTTTATAAGCATAACTTTAGCATATTTCTTATCTGCTTCTAGTAAGCTCTTTATACTATTACAATTATGATCCTCTTCATCACTCTAGACTGTTTCAATCTGAAAGTTATTTCAAGAGAAACAAAAGACAAAAGACATTTAAAAGTGTTTATTTAGGTAAGAATCACTTAACTCTTCAACAATGTACATTGTAGCTTGTATTTTTCGTAAAAATCATTTAGCTGTTCAACGTGTTGCTGTCAATATTCAGTGTACAAACGCATCACAGGCAAACATTTCACGGACAAACACTGAAGTTCTTAAACAACAACATTGCATCACAAACTTTGGGGTTGTACAATCTTGACGGATCAACATGTCTCCCAACACAAATGTGAAACATACATTTTGGTATTTCTGTCAACGATTCAAGTCCGTTTTTTTCAGTGCTTGACAATATCACACCGCACAAGAAAATCAGTGTAGTACCTTTTCCACGATCCAACCAAACATTTGAATGCCGAGCATAGCTGGCATGAGTTGGGTGGAGTGGAAGCGAGTGGCTTTAAGTGTGTCTGATCTGTGACCCCCGGGTGTCGTCACAGAGATGTTAACCTCCATCCATTGGGCTAACAAACAAAGGTAATCCAGGCAAGGCCCCTGCTTGATACAGAGGGTTAAGAGCAGTAACAACCACCACCACAATAACAACACACATCAACTGAGTCAACGCCAACCTTGGAGGTTTGGGGGGGGGGGGGGGAGGATAGGGTTACAGGAAAAGAGGTTGGAAGAAGGAGAAGTCTGGCCAAGGGTGTTTGAGGTCCAAAACCACGCTGCAAAATTGACTGAAGATGAGGAAAAATGCGTCAATTGTGTTCTCACAGGACCTGCAAATCAAACAAATAGTGTTAGCATTGACGCAAGGTGTCAGTGGGCGGGATCCGACCTATAACGGAGAGAAGGAGTCAACTATGGTTATTCAGCCGTGGTTCTGCAAAACACAACGCGCTTCTGGATCCCATCCAGAACACCTGAGAAGAATAACAAATGTTAGTCGTTCCAAGATCTTTTAAACTTCAGGTTAAACTTCAATCCAACTGTCTTGTTTTGACCTTGGTAACATGTTAAGCAGCATAGCAGTTCACTGGACGTTCCCAGGGGGTGAAAACCATAGACATTTCAAATAAAATAACCAATAGCAGAAACAATAAGACAATATGAGCAGATCAGTCGATCACGAAGACACTATGTAACATCTTGTTTAAAATCTAAATTGGTGCAGCTTTTTTGTTGTTGTTGAAATCATCAACATTAAAACCGCTAAAGAGGAGCGCTCCAAACCTGATGACATAAAAATCATTACGTTCATCATAAAGCTCATGCAAGTACATTGGCAATAAAACCTGAGAAAGAAGGTACAAATAGGTCCAATATGAACCTGTTCTCCGTCACCAGACATAACTTATGTCGTATACTGATGTGACTTAAATGGCATAGCCGATACTTTAAATAAATCCATAGGATTCAGAATTAAAATTCAACACAGTTAGAAAAAGCAAACAAAAGGAGCAAAAACAAAACTAGGTCAGCTGAGTCAAAGTGAAACCACGAAAGGGGAACAGCGACAAACAAAACCACTTAAAAATTGTACTCAGCATCATGTACCCTTCTATGTCTTGCAGGAAACCGCAAGATTTGGACTTACAGCTAATACTATCGGCATTTAAAATACTTCAGAAATTATCAGTGCTGAGTGTTGGAGGGATGAGGGTAATTCAATATATACTATGAATAAGTACACTCAAATAATTGACTACAATAGATTCCTTGCCACAAATAATGGCATATTATTGTACCAAATTGGTATGTAATGGAAATATGTAGCCTACGTTAAAAAGTACCTCATCTTATTGCTACACCTAGATCCCAAGGTTCATTGCGCAACAGGCAATTGGTCAAGGATTTGGTCAAACACAGCACAGGGAGGGGAGTCAATGCATGAAACAATACCAGGGGGGCTAAAAACGAAACAATACCTTAAGAAAAATATTAGATCACAATGAATGACAGCTTGCATCAGAATTGAGCTTCATCGTAAAGCACAAGACACAGAGACATTAGACACACAGACAAAGTTGTGGGCTGGAGACGTTAAATCGGCTTCACATACCCATATCTTCATGGTATATATAGGCCATATTTTATTTATTTCCCCTTAAAAAAAGTCTTCAAATATCTACGAACAGAAACGGGGTCCAGGGTCTCTTTAGTTTTGGTTCAACACACAAACTAAACACTAGTAGAATAATTCAAGTCTGGACACATCAGTTTTTTTTTATATAGACATATATAAAAAGTGAACTTGATACAACAAAGCACATAACGAGAACTCAGAAAGTTTGGAACAACGATAAACATTCGGTGAAAGTTCTACTTGTTTGGTGTTATGTACATTACTAATACACTGATAATGGTTGCCCCCACACCGGTATTGCTCTGAACGACTTGAACGAAAACATACAAAAAGAATGTAATTATACTTCGACTGTTCTATTCTCATTTCTTATTACTCGAGGTTTGCCACTTTCGGAAGCAAGGAAATGTCAACAATATTTTCAAAATAAAAACTTCACCACACCTCCAGCAACACTGAAATGTACTACGTTGTCTTCAGAAGTAAATTGGACTTTGTTGCACCAGATACCAGGTTTCCGTAAACCTGAAATGGATCAATACTAAATCAAATGAACCACTGAAGGAAGGGAACATCCTCATGACATCAAAAGACCTGTGTGTGTGTGTGTGTGTGTGTGCGTTATGTAGGCATGCATGTATGTGTTCATTAATCTAGATAATCACTCAGCATAGAAAGAGTTGGTAAATTAATTTGTTCTGGAAAGTAAAACAAAACACAAACGTCCTCTTTCCTTTAGCGGCTTGGTGTTCTTATCAGAATGATAAACTACAGAGATTGTCAAGACTGCTACGACATCTTTAAATTCTGGCCAAACACAAAAACAACAAACCAGTATCCTTGTTTTACCATTAAATCAAAAGTAACGTTTACTATTAAATTAAAGCTCTATATGAATATCAGCTAGTCAGAAAGTCATGCAAACCAGACCAAACCAGGCTTCCAACTGTTCCTAAATGAGCCATATCAATAGTTTTCATAATATAAATTGGCCAACAACATTCATTGTATCAGTAATCCAATACAGATAAATATGAATTTATAGCAACTTAAACAAATCTGCTACAACGTAAAAGTGTACCCTGCAAAAAAAAAACAGGAAGCTTCATAAGGTCTTTCTTTTTCCAATCAATCTGTGAAAGATATTGTTGACATAGTTTTATAGCCTACCAGCCATACTCAGCATTTCAATCATTATCCCAAAGGACCATGACAATCAAAAATCCTTAAAATAGAACTTGTAATGATAATTTATTCTGGAGCACACCCACTAAACCTGACATGTACCAATGAAATCAGAATATGCTAAAAAAAAATATATACAAATATACAAAGTTGAGTGAATCAGAAAAGTAAAATAATGTCTAAAACCCATTTCGAGATCGCTCCAATGTAGGCGGCCTATTCGTGTATAACCAATTAAAAGACTAAATAAAAGGCTCAGTGATCAAGTAACACTACCGGACAAAATGGACTCTTTAGTGCGAGAAGGAAAATGAAACCAGTCTTTACCAGTTAACGTCAATTAACTTAAAAGTGCAGAAGAAAACCTAACATATAGACACTATTATCCATGTTATCCAGTTTTAATGTTAGGAATAAGATATTACTATATTTTGTATGGCCAGTCAATCTAGATTCTATTCGAACAAAAATCCTTGGAACCATTACCTGATGCATGTGTAAGTTTGAATCATCCTCATCATCACACCCTCAAACTGCATTTGAACAGAATTTTTGTTAATGGCTTTAATACGTTCCCACATGTTCTCCACTAGGCAGTGCCATTTACCCAGAAACTAAACGCTGCTTGAGGAAGGGCCCTACCCAAAAAGCCACCCCATAGTGTACATAATCATTATCAAATGCTGCCATCTATAGGAGGAAAATGGCACTGCCAGAAGGAAAACTATGTAGTGGCAAGCCTCGCTCCTGTTCTACACCTGTTTTATTCAGTAGCTTTCCTCGAATCCAAAACACCTGTTCAGAAAATGAGCAAAATCTTGAGGTACAGCTTAAAACAATAGCCTACAACACAGGCAGATCTCCAGAACTCTTCTCTCTTAACTGTTGATATCGATGGGGTTCACAACTGAGCCGAGGATGGGAGCAACCATTATCCAGTGTCAACCACTACTTCTTGTTGTCGTTAGTGCCCGATGCACAAACCTTTTACTCAAACCTTTTTTCATATCTCACATTTCTTCTGTCACAGTTTGAACGTCACCAGACCGGCGACCATGAACATATTGTCACATGAAACTGGCATTGAACCTCCCCCATGACCGCAATTCAACCATGAGAAAAAAAACATGCTGCTTTGTGCTGAGGATCTCCACAGTAGATAGTCTGCAGGCGAGGCGGTTGGGGGTGCTTGTTGTGAGGAGGATGAGGGTACGGTGTAGGTTAGTGTTCCATAGGGACGTGGTTACATCTAGCTGAAGGAGCTGTACACGGGAGCCTCAAGGTTGAATAAGCATCTGACGCGACGTCCCCGCACCGGGCGCTCGCCGCCTCCCTCTACCGCTCGCTTCAGCCGTCAATCAGCGACACGTCAATGTGCGACAAATCTATCATATGCCTGTATGGTTACAAAAGGAGGATGTCTCGTTGAGTAAGCGTTCTAATTTGGCGTTAGGTGTAGGCCCTATTTTAGAGAGATGACCTCATTAGGATTTGTGGGTTTTAAAAAGGGAGAGTGAAACAAAGTGGTTCATTTACCTGTTGAAGCTGACTTGGAAACTCAGGGCATGCTGGGGATTGTGAAATTTGGCAATAGCTTTCCTCTGATGGGGCAGCATTTTGAACATCTGCAGCCGAATAAGCAGAAGAAGGGAAGAGCATGCGTTTAGAACAGGGCAGTTGCTGCTACTCTCATCTCAAGCTTCTCTCATCCATATTGGGCCCTGGTTGAAAGTAGCACACAATATGTGGAGAATAGGGTATCGTTTGGGACACAGACATGGGGGGGGCATACCTGGATGGGGCCGATGGAGTTGAGCAGGTTTTGGAGCTGCGTGTCCGTGGTGGATGTAGACAGGCCGTCTATGGACACAGTGCAGGCCTGGCTGTCCCCCGTCACCGCCCCTCGCTGATTCTGTCTGGTGGGCATCAGGCGCCCACACCCCAGCTGACCCGCTCCTCCTGCCACCGCTGCCCCTCTGGCTCTGCCACGCCCACACCCCAGCTGACCAGCTCCTCCTGCCACCGCTGCCCCTCTGGCTCTGCCACGCCCCGGGACAACCACCTGTACCAGGCAGGGAGGAAAGCAAAGGGGGGGGGGGGGGGGGGAGAGAGGAAACGGCTTGAACCTCTTATGCAAGCATGTTGATGTTTTAATTCCGTATCCAGCCGAGTGGAGACGAGATGTCTGACACATCTACCGGGTCTACTGTTTTTCAGCATGAGTGAAAATTCAACAACCGGATGGTTTTCCTCCCTTCTATTTTCCCAAACACCTCCAGGCTGCTGAGCTGCTTTTTCTTGATTGACTCATCATATTTCTATATACGGCGTCAACGTCAAGCCATGACGACTGCTGCCTGCGCGCTGTGTGCATCTGCTGCATCGAGGGAGAGACCCCAGAGTACAGAGAAGAGAACCAGCCAGGCGCCGTGGTGACTGACTCCCCCGGTCAGCGTCGCCGAGCTGAGGGTGTCCGCCGAGACGGCAGGCTGCTGACAGGCGTGCAGAGATGCCAGGAGACCCTGTGTCACGCCGACTCTCAGCTTGTCAACATGACAATACCTGGCACACTAGCCTGTCATATTACTAGAGCTACTCCAACTGGTAAACCTACTAAATGGCAGGGGAACGCCAGAGGTATAAAAAACATATAGAGAATAGCAATGTGCTCAGAGGATTTCTTACATTTATATTTAAGATGAAAGACCTAGTTACCGCTCCTATCCAAAACATAACACCCGTCCTTAACAAATATGACAGTATTAGACAATTTTGTATCATTTCATCAGAGGAAACGCATGTTCTGTCCAAAATGGCACCCCATATGGCTCTGGTCAAAGGTAATGCACTATGTAGGGAATAGGGTGCACTATGTAGGGAATAGGGTGCCATTTGGGAAATGTTAAATGTTTTATGTATTTTGTGTAGTGGTGGTAATGGGGCTAAGTGTGAGGAGGGAGAACAACCTACCCTGTTGCCCAGGCCCCCTCTGTCCCCCTGTGTGACCAGGCCCTGTATGGGCTGTCCTCCGGGGGGGTTGGCCAGGGTTATCTTCCTCACTGGGCCCTGGCGGAGATGGGGGGCGGGCCTGGTCGCCTGCTGCTGCTGCTGGATGGGGGCGCTGATACCACTCACATCTGCTCCCTGGAGATCACACAGCACAGGGGAAATAAATAGACTGCAGGGGCTGCGTCCCAAATTGCACCATGTTCCCTATATAGAGTGCGTTCAGAAAGTATTCACACCACTTGCCTTTTTACGCATTTTGTTGTTACAGCCTGAATTTAGAATGGATTAAATTGACATTTGTCACTGGCCTACACCCAATACCTCATAATGTCAAAGTGGAATTATGTTTTTGACATTTTTACAAATTAATAAAGAATTAAAAGCCAAAATGTCTTGAGTCAGTAAGTATTCAACCACTTTGTTATGGCAAGCCTAAATAAGTTCAGGTGTAAAAATGTGCTTAACAAGTCACATAAGTTGCATGGACACACTCTGTGTGCAATAATAGTGTTTAAGGTATCAACAAAAAATATATGAAAAAATTATTGGATGAAACATTGAATTTGGCACTACTGCTATTAGCCAACAGAAACGCATTGAATAACAGATTCAATACATGGAATAACAGATGGTCCCAAAAAATATCAAAAGGAAGTTTGTTCTGAAGTGTCTGTCCTACAGTTGAAGTCGGAAGTTTACATACACTTAGCTTGGAGTAATTAAAACTTGTTTTTCAACCACTCCACAAATTTCTTGTTAACAAACTATAGTTTTGGCAAGTCGGTTAGGACATCTACTTTGTACAGTCATGGCCAAAAGTTGAGAATGACACAAATATACATTTTCACAAAGTCTGTTGCCTCAGTTTGTATGATGGCAATTTGCATATACTCCAGAATGTTATGAAGAGTGATCAGATGAATTGCAATTAATTGCAAAGTCCCTCTTTGCCATGCAAAGGAACTGAATCCCCAAAAAACATTTCCACTGCATTTCAGCCCTGCCACAAAAGGACCAGTGATTCTCTCGTTAACACAGTTGTGAGTGTTGACGAGGACAAGGCTGGAGATCACTCTGTCATGCTAATTCAGTTCGAATAACAGACTGGAAGCTTCAAAAGGAGGGTGGTGCTTGGAATCATTGTTCTTCCTCTGTCAACCATGGTTACCTGCAAGGAAACACGTGCCGTCATCATGCTTTGCACAAAAAGGGCTTCACAAAAAGGGCCAGTAAGATTGCACCTAAATCAACCATTTATCGGATCATCAAGAACTTCAAGGAGAGCGGTTAAATTGTTGTGAAGAAGGCTTCAGGGCGCCCAAGAAAGTCCAGCAAGCGCCAGGACCGTCTCCTAAAGTTGATTCAGCTGCGGGATTGGGGCACCACCAGTACAGAGCTTGCTCAGGAATGGCAGCAGGCAGGTGTGAGTGCATCTGCACGCACAGTGAGGTGAAGACTTTTGGAGGATGGCCTGGTGTCAAGGGCAGCAAAGAAGTCACTTCTCTCCAGGAAAAACATCAGGGACAGACTGATATTCTGCAAAAGGTACAGGGATTGGACTGCTGAGGACTGGGATAAAGTCATTTTCTCTGATGAATCCCCTTTCCGATCGTTTGGGGCATCTGGAAAAAAAGCTTGTCTGGAGAAGACAAGGTGAGTGCTACCATCAGTCCTGTGTCATGCCAACAGTAAAGCATCCTGAGACCATTCATGTGTGGGGTTGCTTCTCAGCCAAGGGAGTGGGCTCACTCACAAATGTGCCTAAGAACACAGCCACGAATAAAGAATGGTACCAACAAGTCCTCCGAGAGCAACTTCTCCCAACCATCCAGGAACAGTTTGGTGACGAACAATGCCTTTTCCAGCATGATGGAGCACCTTGCCATTAAGGCAAAAGTGATAACTAAGTGGCTCGGGGAACAAAACATCAATATTTTGGGTCCATGGCCAGGAAACTCCCCAGACCTTAATCCCATTGAGAACTTGTGGTCAATCCTCAAGAGGCGGGTGGACAAACAAAAACCCACAAATTCTGACAAACTCCAAGCATTGATTATGCAAGAATGGGCTGCCATCAGTCAGGATGTGGCCCAGAAGTTAATTGACAGCATGCCAGGGCGGATTGCAGAGATCTTGAAAAAGAAGGGTCAACACTGCAAATATTGACTCTTTGCATCAACTTCATGTAACTGTCAATAACAGCCTTTGACACTTATGAAATGCTTGTAATTATACTTCAGTATTCCATAGTAACATCTGACAAAAATATCTAAAGACACTGAAGCAGCAAACGTGAAAATTTATATTTGTGTCATTCTTAAAACTTTTGGCCTCGACTGTATATGACACAAGTCATTTTTCCAACAATTGTTTACAGACAGATTATTTCACTTATAATTCACTGCATCACAATTCCAGTGGGTCAGAAATTTACATACACTAAGTTGACTGTGCCTTTAAACAGCTTGGAAAATTCCAGAAAATAATGTCATGGCTCAAGAAGCTTCTGATAGGCTGCTTGACATAATTTGAGTTAATTGGAGGTGTACCTGCTTGAAATTTAGTGCCTCTTTGCTTGACATCATGAGAAAATCTAAAGAAATCAGCCAAGACCTCAGAAAATAAATTGGAGACCTCCACAAGTCTGGTTCATCCTTGGGAGCAATTTCCAAATGCCTGAAAGTACCACGTTCATCTGTACAAACAATAGTACGCAAGTATAAACACAATGGGACCACGCAGCCGTCATACCGCTCAGTAAGGAGACGTGTTCTGTCTCCTAGAGATGAACGTACTTTGGTCCGAAAAGTGCAAATCAATCCCAGAACAACAGCAAAGGACCTTGTGAAGATGCTGGAGGAAACAGGTACAAAAGTATCTATATCCACAGTAAAACGAGTCCTATATCAACATAACCTGAAAGGCAGCTCAGCAAGGAAGAAGCCACTGCTCCAAAACCGCCATAAAAAAGCCAGAGTACGGTTTGCAACTGCACATGGGGACAAAGATCATACTTTTTGGAGACATGTCCTCTGATCTGATGAAACAAAAATAATGAGCATCGTTACGTTTGGAGGAAAAAGGGGGAGGCTTGCATGCCGAAGAACACCATCCCAACCGTCAAGCACATTGGTAGCAGCATCATGTTGCGGAGGTGCTTTGCTGCAGGAGGGACTGGTGCACTTCACAAAATAGATGGCATCATGAGGTAGGAAAATTATGTGGATATATTGAAGCAACATCTCAAGACATCAGTCAGGAAGTTAAAGCTTGGTCGCAAATGGGTCTTCCAAATGGACAATGACCCCAAGCATACTTCCAAAGACAAAATGTGACAAAATGGCTTCAGGACAACAAAGTCAAGGTATTGGAGTGGACATCACAAAGCCCTGACCTCATCCTATAGAAAATGTGTGGGCAGAACTGAAAAAGCGTGTGCGAGCATGGAGGCCTACAAACCTGACTCCGTTACACCAGCTCTGTCAGGAGGAATGGGCCAAAATTCACCCAATTTATTGTGGGAAGCTTGTGGAAGGCTACCCGAAACGCTTGACCCAAGTTAAACAATTTAAAGGCAATGCTACAAAATACTGATTTAGTGTATGTAAACTTCTGACCGACTGGGAATGTGATGAAAGAAATAAAAGCTGAAATAAATAATTCTCTCTACTATTATTCTGACATTTCACATTCTTAAAATAAAGTGGTGATCTTAACTGACCTAAAACGGGGAATTTTTACTAGGATTAAATGTCAGGATTTGTGAAAAACTGAGTTTAAATGTATTTGGCTAAGTTGTATGTAAACTTCCGACTTCAACTGTATATCTGTGAGATCTAAGAAATTATTTATTTATCCCCTTATTTTAGGCACTAAACTCCATATATACTTCCATACATTTTTTAAACTGGTACCAGGGACTTTATGATAAGTCTTAGGAGTTGTCATAATATTTTGCAGGCCAAACCGTTACAGATGTTTTTGTAAGAAGAACGATTTTCGGGATGTCTCATGGTCTGACAAACACCGCTCTAGCTCTGCCACCTTTCACCGCAGATGAGGAAATGCAATATCGGCGGATGCGGTGGATTGAGACGCAGCCCAGGCAAAAAAACAGATATCTTTAGCTTAAAACAGACGGATTCTGATAATCATTTTTTATTATTATGTTCATTAGATTTCTGTAGGGGCGAGGAAATTGTAGGCCAACGGTTAACATGATTTGTTTGTGACTACCTCATCTCTGTAGACCAGGGAGGTTTTCCTATGGTTGGCTAAGAAGGGCACCTATCGGTAGATGGGCAAAATAAAAAGCAGACATTGAATATCTCTTTGAGCATGATGAAGTTATTTATTACACTTTGGATAGTGTATCAATACACCATGCCAATACAAAGATACAGGCGTCCTTCCTAACAGAGTTGCCGGAGAGGAAGGAAACCGCTTAGGGATTTAACCATGAGGCCAATGGTGACTTTAAAATAGTTACAGAATTTTATGGATGTGATAGAAGAAAACTGAGGATGGATCAACAACATTGTAGTTACTCCACAATACTAACCTAATTGACAGAATGAAAAGAAAGAAGCCTGTACAGAATAAAACATGTTCCAAAACATACATCCTGTTTGCAACAAAAGTAATACTGCAAAAAATGTAGTAAAGCTTTGTCCTGAAAACAAAGTGTTTGTTTTATTGGATTTGTCCCAAACATGAGTACTGAGTATCACTCTCCATATTTTCAAGTATATGGGTGGCTGCATCATGTTATGTGTATGCTTGTAATCTTTAAGGACTGGAGTTTTTCAGGATTAAAAAAAAGACACGGAATGAAGCTAAGCATAGGCAAAATCCTAGAGGAAAACCTGGTTCAGTCTGCTTTCCACCAGACACTGGGAGACAAATGTACCTTTCAGCAGGAAAATAACCTAAAACACAAGGCCACATTTACACTGGAGTTGCATACCAAGAAGACAGTGAATGTTCCTGAGTGGCTTTGACTTAAATCTACTTGAAAATCTATGGCAAGACCTGAAAATGGTTGTCTAGCAATGATCAACAACCAATGACAGAGCTTGAAGAATTTTGAAAAGAATAAATGGGCAAATGTTGCACAATCCAAGTGTAGAAAGCTCTTAGAGACTTACCTATAAAGACTCACAGCTGTTATCGCTGCCAAAGGTGCTTCTATAAAGCATTGACTTGGGGGGTGAGAATACTTAAGTAAATTATATAAATCTGTATTTCATTTTCAATAGATTTGCTAAAATGTCATGTTTTTACTTTGTCATTATGGGGTATTGTGTGTAGATGGGTGAACAGCAATTATATTTCATCCATTTTGAATTCAGGCTATAACACAACAAAAAGTGGAATAAGTCAAGTGGTATGAATACTTTCTGAAGGCACTGCACTCCTTTTGACTTTTGTAGTGCACTACCCATAGGGGGCTCTGGTCAGAAGTTGTGCACTTTGTAGGGCATAGGTTGCCATTTCGGACGTATACCCTCTGATCGATTGCCTTCCCACACATTTCTTGGTTTTAACACACAGTTATACCGTATATTGTCTGACTGGAGTCCTAAGACCTTGAAATCAATACAAGTGCCCGGCGATTCAGAGAACAGAGACCGATCACGGATTCCAGAATGGTTGAAAAAGATCCTGCCCGAAATGGACCGCCAGAGCAATGTCTGAAGCGAGGCTAGCTTCCCCGTTCAGACCTCACAATACCCATGAAGACATTCGCTTTGAGTGGAGCAGTGTGGGCCTCATGCTGTGAATGGATACTGTTAAGTTCATGTTTTAAGTATCCCTATATTTCTGTTATTACGGGGCTATCACTCAGTCAAGAGTGCAAGAGTGCGCATGCGCAGGAAGGTTGTTCGTTGTTGAACCTGGCCTTGAGTGTAATGGCTACCTTGTAGTGTGTTCATATAGTAGAGTAAACTTTGTTAAACTGGAACCTTGTCGTTGTGTCATTTCGAGTTAACATTGGTAGCAGAGGATGGCTTCTAACTACAACGTGCCACCTCGCTTCGACGAGAAGAGGTCGTACGAAAGTTGGAAAAATGAACTGGGAATCTGGACACGCGTTACTAATCTGGACGCGAAAAAGCAAGCACTTGCGGTGGTATTATCGCTCGAGGGAAGAGCGAGAGATACAGCACTGGAAATATCCGTTGAGGATTTGAACAAGGATGACGGTATGGGAACTTTGATCACAGCACTGGATTCTGTATTTCTTAAAGAAGAGAAAGACCGTGCCTACGAGGCATATTCAAACTTTGACAGTGTTACGAGAGATAGTTCGGTTGCAATGGCGGACTACATCATTGATTTCGAACAGAGGTACAATAGAATGCGCAAGTACGACATGGTTCTCCCAGATGCAGTGTTAGCTTTCAAGTTGCTAGATACTGCCTGTCTAGATGGTAGGGAGAAACAGTTGGCTTTGACTGCTTGTACTGTGCTGACTTTTGCATCTATGAAGTCGGCACTAAAAAGAATATTTGGTGAGAAGACGTCTGTCGCGCCAATAACAGATGGAATGCAAGTGAGTGACGCAGCATATTACACCGAGCAGCACAGAAAAGGCGCCAACAAGTCACGTTCTCAAGACAACCAGAAGAGGGCGCCATTTCCCGGCACAAATCCACTGGACACATATGGAAGGAGATCAAAATGTGCAATTTGTCAAAGCACTTACCATTGGGTTATTAAAGACTGTCCTCATAAAAATGAACAAGTTAAACTAACAGAGGAAAATGTAAACACAGAGATAGAGCAGTGTAACATTACACTGTTTTCAAATGAATCTGATACTGAGATTTTTATAGTTGAATCCTTAGGATCTGCTGTGATTGATACTGCATGTACACGGACAGTGTGTGGTGCAAAATGGCTTGATAGCTATGTCAGTGAACTAAATATGAAAGAAGTACAAAATATGATTGACACACCAAGCAAAAGAGCTTTCAAATTTGGAGATGGGAGAATTGTCCATTCTACCAAGAGAGTTAAGATACCAGCAAAAATTGGTCAGACTAAGTGTCACATTGAAACAGAGGTGGTCCCTACAGATATCCCCTTACTATTAAGCAAAGCTTCCCTCAAGAAGGCAGAGGCTGTACTAGACATAAAAAATGACAAGGCAGTGATGTTTAAACAACCAGTGACTCTTGAACTTACTACCTCAGGCCACTATTGTGTAAACATTTTAGACAAAGACATCTCACAGAGTCCATGCAAAAATGAGATTCTGACAGACACAGAGCACATGGAGATTCTGACAGTCACAGAGAACATGAGCACTAAAGAAAAACACAAAGTATTGCAAAAGCTTTACAAACAGTTTGGACATGATACAGTTGACAGACTTCAGAAGTTACTCAGCAGTTCAGGGAATAATGATGATGAGAAGTACGAAACTGGAAACAAAGTGTACTACAAACGAGTTGACTGTCAAGAGTGGAAAGGACCGGGAGTAATCATTGGTCAAGATGGTGTGGTGATATTTGTGAGGCACGAAGGCATGATTGTCAGGGTGCATCACTCAAGATTGCGGAAAGTAAATGATCAACAAGATAGAGGGGCTGTAGCTGAGAATCAGTCTCCTAATGAAAATGACAAAAAGGACACAGTAACAGACACAAACCTACCAGATGTCACATCCAATGATATGGACACTGAAACTGACACAGGAAATGGAGCAGAGACCTTTAACCATGCCACAGGCAATACTATTGAGCGTTCAAATGAGGAAAACATTCAACAACAGCGTGATGACGTACTGACACCCAGAGGAAGACGTAGGCAGTGTCGGTTTCTCCATAGCATCTACAGGCACCTTAAAACCGACCCCAGATCAGGGGTCAAAATTTCTGAAATCTGACTCCCTGTCAGGAAAAGTGCTGTAGAAGTAGTTCTGTACCACTCAGAGACAAAATTCCAACGGCTATAGAAACTAGAAAGTGTTTTCTATCCAATAATAACAATAATATGCATATTGTACGATCAAGAATTGAGCACGAGGCAGTTTAATTTGGAGACCAAAAAATGCTAATGCGGAACAGCACCCCCTATAGTTGCAAGAAGTTAAGAGAACATGGTTGTTCCAATCTGAAAACAGGACAAACTGTTAAATACATGGACAGAGAAAGTGGTATTCCACATACAGCAACCGTCATTGGACGAACAGGAAAAGTAAAACACAAGAACTGGTACAACTTGCAGTACTCTGAACCAGCTACACTTTCTGGTACAACAGGGTCAGCTGACCTGTCACTTGTAGATAATATCAGAATTGAATCAATGGAAAATCGAGAAAAACAGAATGACATTCAAAATGATGATGTACTTGAAACAAAGGACGTGTCATTTGACTCAGCTAAGCTAGATGAGCTCAGTAATTGGAGGAAAAATTGAGTGTTTGAGGAAGTCAAAGACATTGGCCAAAAGTGCGTATCAACAAGGTGGGTGTGTACCCTTAAAGAATCCTTAACTGGAATAGTGCCCAAAGCACGTCTAGTGGCTAGAGGTTTTGAGGGGCTGGCTGCTAAAGAACTCCCAAAAGACACACCGACATCAGAGTCACTCAGATTGCTGATGTCAGTGATCTGCCAGAAAAAATGGAAACTTAATTCCATAGACATCAAATCTGGATTTTTGCAGGGAACAGAGCTGTCAAGGGACATTCACATCCGACCTCCGCCCGAAGCTAAAAGTGAAGGAACACTGTGGAAACTAAAAAGGTGTGTGTATGGACTGGCAGATGGATCACTCTACTGGTACAACAAAGTCAAGGCAACAATGCTGAATACAGGTGGAAAAATGTCACAAGTGGATCCTGCAGTCTTCTATTGGCTTGATCAAGACTGCAATGTGACTGGAGTACTTGCCTGTCATGTTGATGACTTTATCTGGGGTGGCTCACAGACCTTTGCTTCAACTGTGATTCCACACCTCAAAGCTGTTTTCTAGGTTGGCCGTGAGGAGCATGATCATTTTTGTTATGTTGGCATAGAGTTTATTACAGTTGATGGAAAAATACTGATGCAACAGGAGAGCTATATCAAGAATCTTCAACCCATCCACATGGATTCTTCAAGAGCCGTACAAAGGAATTCCCCTCTGTGGAATTGAAGCTGGTCAATTGAGGTCAAAGATAGGACAAATTTTATGGGCTGCGAGACAGAGTAGACCTGGTTTGATGGTTGCAACTTGGCATCTAACACAAAACACGCCACTGTACAAACCATTCATGAGGCAAACAAAGTTGTTCGTAAACTGAAATCACAACAAGTGACTTTAATGTTTCAGCATGTTGGAAAAGATGACTCTTTGAAAACTGGTTGTCTTCAGTGATGCTTCGCTAGGTTATCACTGGTGGGACAAAATGGCACTTCCTACCTGTAGTTTGTGTCACTGACAACTACTCATTAGTTGATGCTGTGAAGTCAACCAAGTCTGTCACAGAGAAAATACTTTGAGATTAGCAGCATCAAGGAACTTATTCAAGCACAGAGAATCCAGCGGATTCTGTGGTCGACCACAAAGGAACAGCTTGCTGACTGTCTGACTAAAAAGGGAGCATCCGGTCTTGTGCTCCTACAGGCTCTCGCTCCTACAGGCTCTCAGTAATGGAAAGTGGCAGCTTGAG
The DNA here is from genome assembly GCF_045679555.1 of Salvelinus alpinus. Lineage (NCBI taxonomy): Eukaryota > Metazoa > Chordata > Actinopteri > Salmoniformes > Salmonidae > Salvelinus > Salvelinus alpinus. The sequence goes on from NC_092093.1 coordinate 66,177,075, forward strand.
TAATACAAATAAAAACTGTCACACAACCCATTTGTAATGGGGATCTTGAATAATACTTGGACATTTAATTATGTTGTTGATGTTTTTTTTGTCTTTAAAGAAAAGGGGGAGATTGTTAAGTTCATGTTTTAAGTATCCCTATATTTCTGTTATTACGGGGCTATCACTCAGTCAAGAGTGCAAGAGTGCGCATGCGCAGGAAGGTTGTTCGTTGTTGAACCTGGCCTTGAGTGTAATGGCTACCTTGTAGTGTGTTCATATAGTAGAGTAAACTTTGTTAAACTGGAACCTTGTCGTTGTGTCATTTCGAGTTAACAGATACAACATGGGATGGTGGATGGACACACTCGTTATTAAATAAGAGTTACAGATAGCTAGGGCTGTGCAGCCTACGATTACCATGCTTATACACACACGACACACAAACCGGCACAAGCTGCCACAGCTGAAAGGTCGTCTCTCGTCTCCTCTCTTATTCTAAATGTGACAGATCAATACCGGGGAGAGAAAGACAGCAGTGGTATATGACTTACCCGTCTCTTGCCGTCCCCCCCAGCAAATGGATTAATCCTCCTATAGAAATCTACAGCTGCTGATTGCACCCATCAGATGCTAAGCTGCATTACAACCGAGTGACATGTTCCCTGTCCCTTTACCCCTCCCCCTCTACTCCCCACCCCACTTGCTTTTGTGCCGCGTGTTGCATTGTAGGGCCCTGTTCTGTCTGATGAAAATGTAATTTCCCCCCTTATCTGCGCTGCCTAAGCTATACAAATCCAAATCCCTCAAAAGTGGTGACTCTTTTTTTACACAGGTATTATGGCGCAGCGCCGCCCTGTTAAAGGAAGATTAATTGCCACGTGTCGGGGGTTGGCGGTTGACGGTTCTATAGCTTACACACCTGAGAGACGGCTGATGGAGAGCGCGAGAGGGAGGGAGAGAGAGAGAGAGGGAGAGAACATTGTCAGGCTGCCGTCGATGACAGCGGAACAATGTGGAAGAGAGAGCATCGGGAGAATCTGCTTTTCAGCACAGCTATGGGCTCCCTCCCTCTCTCTCGTTCTCCCTCTGAGATGCAGCACTTCAGATAGCTCGGCACAGGTTTCTATTAACGCGGCTGACACCCGGTTATCTTAATCTAAGGCAGCAGAGAGAGAGAGAGAGAGAGAGAGCCTGTGATTCAGCCTTCACAGCCTTATCCTCTGGGATGGCGGCAACGCAGCTTACTCCAAAACACTATCACGTCTCACAAAGGCCTCATCAACAACAAATATGAATGTTTGAACACAAAGCCATTTCCAATTTACAAAGGAGATGAATTCATAATTAAGGCGGCGGCAATGACTTGATCAAATGAGAATGAAATGATCGCCACTGACAAAGGAGGGATTGAATCGGGACACAGTTGGCTTATAACGCTCCTTTCTGTTTTACACCTCAAGTTCCCTTGTCTTTATCTTTTTGCCTTTAAAAAGGACAGACACCAACCTTTGAGTGCAGTGGACTGGTGTCGCTACCAAATAAATGCTATAAATGTCAGATGAATGCCAGACAGTATATTGACTGGCGCCTTTCACTATTTAAAAAGGTAAGATTGGTGTGGGAGCACCTAATCTTCAATACCACCACTCAAACAAAGGGAATCAGACACTTTATGGATCCATTTTGCCAAAATGAAACCGACAGAGAGCCATATGTCATTCCGAATAGGTTACAAAAAATGAGTTCCTCCTAGGGAGTGAGTGACATTTAAAAGTATCTGGAAATTCTTGAGTTGAATTCAAGGGAACAATGACGGAGGGTGGCGGGACAAAGGCACTAACCAAACAATAAAGATAACGTTTGTCTAAGGTTGTAAAATTCCAGTATATTTTCCCAAATGTCCATGTTTTCCAGAAATCCTTGTTAAAGGATTTCAGATTTCCCTCCTGATTCCGTGAATCTCAGGGAATTTTGCAATCCTATATTTGTCAAGTCAAAAAATGATCAAAACAGGCACTCACCCCTCCTAGAAGCTTGACAACTCTGACTTTCTGTGGGATGTGTGGCCCCGCTCTGTCTCCACTATTGGCTCGCTGCATCACAGTTCTCTTCACCCCTGACTTAGGCCCCAGAGCCTGGGCCTGGCCTGGACTCAGACCTGCCATCAGGGCTCCCTGCATGGGCATGTTCCCCAGGGCAGTGGGCCCCCCTGGTCTGATAGGGTTCAGCTGGGTAACGTTCCTCCTCTGCTGCTGATATTGTTGCTGGGCCTGCTGGGTAGGGTTGGGACCGGGGCCCGTGTTCTGCCCCGGTTGGCCCCCCTGCCAGCCTGGCGCTGGGGCTTGCTGACCCTGGCCCTTGGTCATCTGCAGGCGGGTCTTCACGTTCTGGCGGAGCGCGGGGGGCGTCGGTGGAGTGCCGTTGGGAGGGAAGGCAGTAGAACCTTGCTGGGGCTGTTGGGGTTTAGGTGGAAACTGCCTCTGCTGCTGTTGTTGTGGTGGGTCACCCTGGCCGTTGATGCGCTCCAGAAGCTCCTTCTTGCGGACGCCGGCTTGCATCTGCCTCCTCATCTCCTTCCTCTTCAGGATCTCCTCCCGGAGTCGCTTCTGCTCCTCGATCTTCAGACGGTACTGCCGCGTCTCTTCGTCCTCATCGGGATCCTGCAACCAACCAAACACTATGAGAAACATCACACTCACACTCTCCATGAGCTAGTAACATGGGTAGCATCCCCAATGGCACCCTATTCCCTTTATCCTATTCCCTTTATAGTGCACTACTTTTGACCAGCGCGGGTGCACTATAGGGAATAGGGTGCAGTCACAGAGCTGCAGTGACTACCACTGGAACCGTCTAAATTGGTGTGACATTCACAGCAGTAATGAGAAGCGATACCCCAGAGAAATATGCTATGATATTGATCCCGTTTTCAATGGACTCCCCGGTGAACGAGTCTCAACTCATTTATAACCTTATGATCGGGCCATTAATAAATAGAATAGCATTTACGCCCCATCTAACTGAACACGGCAGGCTTAGCACGGCTTAATATGTCAGGTTACTGAATTTTACAGGCACAACGTCTGTCAAAATACTAGAATTCTCAAATTATCGCCACGCCTTTAAATGTGATGATGGTAAAAAAAAATACAAAATGATTGGTGAAACTGAAGAAGCCACTTTCTCAACTATACTGAGTCACACATGAGAATCCAAGCCGTTTGCCTTTGTTTCCCCGTTTTGGCCAGTAGACACTACTTTTGTGTGCGTCCAAAATGGCTCCCTAATTCCCTACATAGTGCACCACTTTTGACCAGAGCCCTATTTACACTATGTAGGGAATAGGGCGCCTTTTGGGACGCAAACAAAAGTAGTGTCTAAACAAAACGGTGTTGAGGTCATGGCCAAAACGGGGAAACAAACATGTGGTGCAGGACTGACCTGTACTGCTATGTTTGGCTGGGTGCCTGTGGAATCCCTGCGAACCACCGTTCTTTCAGGTGGTCCAGGTAGCTGTGATGCAGCCTTGTTGGTAGCAGTAGGCTGGGCTCTCCCTCTGCCACCGCCGGGGACCGGCCAAGCGTTCAGGCTCGGTCGCAACCCCGCCTGCATTGCCCTGGCAACGGGCCTGACGTTGGGCGCCGAGGCGGGGCGGACATTGTTCATGTTTTGGTTGCCAGGTGCCACGGGGAGCTCGCGGAGGTTGCTGTTGCGCTGGGGAAGGACTTTCAGTGCAGGAGGGTTCTGTGGAAGGGGGGGAGGATTTGTATTTTGTTAGTCTTTTGATCACAATCCTATTCTAAATCACTAGCCAGTTCCGAACTGACATTAGCTTGACATATCTATATAACCAATGTGATTATTTTTTTCTGTGCACGTTGGGTTTTTTGATTGAAAGCAAAGCACATTGATTCCTTCGAAATCAGTTGGAACGTGTCATGAATCCAAATAGTCCTACGACCGATAGTGGCTGCTCACCATCCTGGGCCTGATGGGGGCGTTCCGTTGCTGTGGATGGGGTCCGCCAGGGTGTGTCTGTCTGGGGCTGCCGTGCTGCTGCATCTGGTGAAAGAGGGGCTGGCCCTGCCCACCGCCGTGGTGCATCATGGGGCCTTGCCGCTGCTCATTGGGGTGGAGCTGGTGCTGTGGGTGGTGGTGGGGGGGCGGTTGAGACAGGTCCTGTCTGTGGTGCTGCTGCTGTTGTTGTTGATGGGAGAGAGGCAAGTCGTGATGCTGGAGGTGCGAGTGGGGTGGGCCGTGCTGCATCAAGCCCTAGTTATAATTTAAACGCAAAAAGACAAAGCGGGCAGAATGAGTGATTCTGACAGAGTGATTCTGACAAAAGATTGACTGTTTTGACTTACAACTTGAAAAAAATTAAAATAAAAATCAGCCACACTTCTAAAGTTCTCATATGCAGGCGATTGGAGCTTCTTTAAGGAGAAACGGTTACATGCATATGATTAACCTCCAATCGGTGTCCTCATATAGCCGCGGCAACAGAGGTGGAACAATGAGCCGTACACTAGAGGGCACTCTTGTCTGCGCCTCACCATTCATACCGCATGGGAAGGTCTCTCTGAGAAATATTAGCTGCTTTAATGACTTTTTCACTAAACAGGGAATATTCAACAAGCGGTTCCAATATTTTTTTATAACCGAGTAAGAACGGTACGAAATTCATGAATTTAGAATAAGGACCATATTTCACATTTGATATGTATCCCAACAGGTACTGTATAATTGTTATATTTTTTTTATTTAACCTTTATTTAACTAGGCTAGTCAGTTAAGAACAAATTCTTATTTACAATGACGGCCTAGGAACAGTGGGTTAACTGCCTTGTTCAGGGGCAGAAGGACAGATTTTTACCTTGCCAGCTCAGGGATTCGATCTAGCAACCTTTCGGTTACTAGTCCAACGGTCTAACCACCTGCCACCCCATAATCACTAATTGTGAAGAAGCTTGTAAAAACCCATAGTATACCATATAAACTGAAGTGATTTCCATCTATGCCCGGTAAATACTTAAGCAATGGACAACACATACCCAGTTGTGGACCAACCCCTGAATCATTCCACTCCACATTGCACAGGCAAAGCGCAGGCCACCGCCACACACGTTCATTGGTAGAAGATTCACTTACTCTCATCCGTACCTGCATCCCAAACTGGAGCTGCTGCAGGGGGAAGGGCCCGGGGGGCACCTGCTGCTGCTGAAACCCGGGCTGAAGGTGGCCCATGAAGGGCCTGGTGTTGGGGGGTCCGCCGAGCCCCGTCAGGCTGGCCATGCCCTGGTGGCCCTGGGGGTGGCCCTGGGGAGGCAGGTTGGGTCTGGGGGGCTCTCTCTGGAACAGCCCTAGCTGGCCCCCTGGACCCTGGCCTGGCTGGTTGAACCCTCCTAGGCCTGGCTGGTTGAAGGCCATGTGGCCCTGGCTGGGGATCTGATGGTTGTTACTGTTTATGAGTAAGCCAGGGTTCTGGTGCTCGAACATGTGCTGCTGTTGCCCAGGGAACCGCCCAGGGTCTATAGAACAGGAGGGGAAGTAGGAGGGAGGAAAAATCCACAACAGAGACGTCAAGTTGTTTGCTGCGTCGCCACATTTCCCACTCACTTTTAATACATCAGACAGCGACTGCCTCGAGTCTTGGCTGCATGGACTAAGGCTGGGGGAAGCAGCACACATAGACCTACATCTCTATCAACAGAAAATAACACAACACCAATATATGACGGTATTTCATTCCACATAAGCAGTGATTTAGAAAATGTGTGATACGCTTGTATATTAGGAGCCCCGACTCATTCAAAAGCATGTAGGTGCACACACATACAGTGCCTTCAGAAAGTATTCACACCCCTTGACTTTTTCCACATTTTGTTGTGTTTTAGCCTGAATAGAACATGTATTAAATTGAGAACCTGGCCTACACAGAATAGCCCATAAATGTCAAAGCGGAATTATGATTTTCGGGATTTCTACAAATGAATAAAAAATTAAAAGCTAAAGTGTCTTGAGTCAATATGTATTCAACGCCTTTGTTATGGCAAGCCTAAATAAGATCAGGAGGACAAATGTGCTTAACAAGTCACACAATTAAGTTGCAAAGACTGACTCTGTGTGCAATAATAGTGCTTAACATGTTTTTTGAATGACTACCTCATCTCTGTACCCCACACATACAATTAGGTCCCTCAGTCGAGCAGTGAATTTCAAACATAGATTCAAACACAAAGACCAGGGAGGTTTTCCAATGCCTCACAAAGAAGGGCACCTATTGATAGATGGGGAACAAAATCTGACATTGAATATCCCTTTGAGCATGGTGAGATACAGGTGTCCTTCCTAACTCAGTTGCTGGAGAGGAAGGAAACTGCTCAGGGATTTCACCAATGGGCCAATGGTGACTATAAAACAGTTAGAGAGTATAATGGCTGTGATAGGAGAACACTTAGGATGGATCAACAACATTGTAGTTACTCCACAATATTAACCTAATTGACAGTGAAAAGAAGAAAGCCTGTACAGAATAAAAATATTCCAAAACATGCATCCTGTTTGCAACAAGGCACTAAAGTAATACTGCAAAAAATGTGGCAAAGTAATTCACTTTTTGTCCTGAATACAAAGTGTTATGTTTGGGGCAAATCCAATACAACACAATACTGACTACCACACGCCATATTTTCAAGCATAGTGATGGCTGCATCATGTTATAGGTATGCTTGTAATTGTTAAGGACTGTGCAGTTTTTCAGGATAAAAAAGAAACGGAGTGGAGCTAAGCATAGGCAAAATCCTAGAGGAAAACCTGGTTCAGTCTGCTTTCCACCAGACACTGGGAGACGAATTTACCTTTCAGCAGGACAACAACCTAAAACACAAGGCCACATCTACACTGGAGTTGCTTACCAAGAGCACAGTGATTGTTCCTGACTTAAATCTGGTTGAAAATCTATGGCAAGACCTGAAAATGGTTGTCTAGCAATGATCAACAACCAATTTGACAGAGCTTGAAGAATACATTTTTTTTTAACTGGCAAATGTTGCACAATCCAGGTGTGGACAGCTCTTAGAGATTTACTCAGAAAGACTCACATCTGTAATCGCTGCCAAAGGTGATTCTAACATGTATTGACTCAGGGGGTTGAATAATTATTCATCTAATCAAGATATACAGTATTAGTACTTTTTAGAAAAGTACCAATTTTTCTTCCACTTTTACATTAGAGTATTTTGTGTAGGTCGTTGACAAAAAAATTCTAATTAAATTCATTTTAATCCCACTTTGTAACACAACAAAATGTGGAAAAAGTCAAAGGTTGTGAATACATTCTAAAAGCACTGTATAACATTAATTTAGTTAATGGAACTCTGCAATTACGCTCGCAGCGTACCCTGAAGGTATACTGCTAGGGGTTAATGCCCAGAAGGCTTAGATATGCTAAGAGAGACGATTTAACCCCTTAAAGGCAAGGAAGGATGCGTGGGTGGGCGAGCTAGGTGTGTCTAGGTGAGGAGGGTTGCGTCCCAAATGGCACCCTGTTACCTATATAGCGCACTACTTATGAAGAGCGGGCCCTGGTCAAAAGTAATTCACAATATAGGGAATAGGGTGACATTTGGGACAAAAGTAGTGCACTAAATAGGGAAAAATGGTGCCATTTGGGATGCAGGCTGTGGTCTTACCCCCGATAAAGAAGGGCTCTCTGTCCTGGGAGGTGGGGGGAGGCTGGTTCCTCCAGGGCTCCATGTGATGCGGGGGCCTCTGGGGCGGCTGGCCAAAATTACCAGGCATGTGCTGCTGCTGGAAGTCCCCTGATCCCTGTGAGGGGGGAGAGGTGCACACACACACTCATACATTGAATTCCACATTGGGAACCACAGTAATCACAAACTAATTAAAACTAATGAAAAGGGTGCATTTCGGGTAACAATATTATACTACAAAGGGAGTGAGTGCTCGGAATTGATTCTCATTAGGCACGATGTTGACTTGGGTAAAATGTATCAATGTTTACACCATTTTGTGAGAAATACCATTGAGAATAGGTGAGAGTAAACCTCTAAATTCACTAGTGTTCATTGGCATCATAAGCATCATGACAAAAAAATCTGCCATCTTGGCCAGGAAAACATTAATTCGAGAAACGGTTCAAAAATCGTAAACAATCTTATAACACAATGGATCTCTATGGTAAACCTGCACTAAAGCCTACATAGAACTTTGTTGACGGGACCTGCTCGCGTTTCGGGAACACGGACGGCAAACCATATTGGGCTTGTGTTAGATCAGTGCTAATTTCTTTGTTTCATCTACCCATTGTGTATGTACAACAGCTTTCCACTTTCCACACAGCACAAAATCCCCCCACAGTGCTCCGTCTAGTCTACCTTCAAGGAAAAGCAGCAGATAACGATCCCATAATCCCTCCTCGGAATAAGATCCCCCCCCATAGCCTGTCTCTCCTTTATTCGCTTAAACATCCGTCTCTGTTGAAAAATTAACCTTCAACTCAACACGTGGCACTTCCACATCTGGGTTGCTTAGACCTCCATCCTCCTCGCCCCTTTGTAAATTACTTAAAATGCTATCTAGGCTTAATCCACCTTGATTCGCCGGTAGACTGCCGGCATTTAGAGAGGTATAGAGGCGCGTTTTGAATGCTGGAAGGGAGAGAGAGTCGCCAAAGTTGCTTAACAGAAAGTTAATCAACGGGGCTTAACGAAGCAGAGGACGAGAGGGAGCGGATCATATTGTTAGTTTGGACATTATCGCTCTGTTCCAAAGGTCAGTCCGGTTTGCACAATGGAGACTCGGTTGCCTACATAATACCTCTGGAAATTTGTATGAATTTGATAACGCGGCTCATCCGCTCTGAGTGCTAATCCTTGATAAACAGGCTGAGAGGTGCTCAATGTGTAACTGATGCTGCAGATATCCCTCTCGGAAAGAGAGGGCTAGCTAAAACAAACGTCATACAATGGACCGGGCCATATGTCAAACCATTCACTGAGAAATGGAAATGAAGAGGATTAGAAGTGGCATTTGTTTTGGTCGGTCCCTCTTTGGACATAGTGTCTTGTACAAATTTCACATTGTTGCCACTGTTTATGGAGGAATTTCATATTTAAAAAGGACAATGGTACTGTTGACCAATGAGACTAAAAGATATGTTAGACAAGTGCCTCCACCATCAGACAGAAATTTGCCCTGATGTGACTTCAATGTCACCTTTTAATGTAATCTTTGTAGCTTGGACAATGTGGAACCTAGGCTACTTTTATCTTTTCAATATCTAACCTGATGATATTACAACATATTCATATTTGGAACAAATGGCAAAATATATTATAGTTTAACCACCAGTCCCTTGATATACTGGATAATTTTTTATGCTAGACTCAAGAAATGTACATTTGGGCCAAATAACAAACCTAAAAATGTATTCTTGACGAGCAGTTTCTATCGCCATAGCCCCTAATTAGCTCTTAATTGGAACCTCAGATTAATATTTCATAATTCATTTTCCAAATGTTTTATAGAATGATATTACATATTGGGGGGGGGGGGATCACCCCTCCCCTTCTTGAACAATTAAATCTGATGGTATGATAATGTATGATAATCATCCATAATCTGCTGCCCAGTGGTAAATGAATGTTGCTGGGTGTTTTGTCACCTGCATTTCAATTCGTGGGCCTGGCAACAGCAGCCTAAATGTGAATGACAGCTGAGGAATCCAACACTATGTTAGGCATCAGCCCAGCCTCTCCCTCCCTCCAACTCTGATAATAGTGAAAAACAGCTCTGCTACACACTGGAGCCCTCTCTGCTATCAACGTCCACCACAATGACAGACTGGAAAGGAGACGAGGACGATTGTTATTTGAAAAACGACAAAATTGTATTCAGACTCTAAACGCGAGATCCTGGCTCATTTGTTGACAAGGTTTGTAAGTACATCTTTGCCAAATGCAATTGGATGCAGCCATTTGTCAATGTCTGATTTGCATTAATCCATATAAAACGCTCTTCCCGAGAAGGTGTCAGTCAGCACCAGTGCCACCTGATGCCTGGGCATCAATTCGCTTGGCACCCTGTTCTCTACATCAGTGGTTCTCAAACCTCTCCTCGGAGACCCCCAGTCCTTACCACTCCTACCTTGTCACAACACAACTGTTTGGCTCAAACACATTAAAAAGGGGAAAAAAATCCACAAATAACTTTTAACAAGGCACACCTGTTCATTGAAATGCCTTCCAGGTGACTACCTCATGAAGCTGGTTGAGAGAAAGCCAAGAGTGTGCAAAGCTGTCATCAAGACAAAGGGTGCCTACTTTGAAGAATCTAAAATATATTTAGATTTGTTTAACAATTTTTGGGTTACTACATGATTCCATGTGTGTTATTTCATAGTTTTGATGTCTTCACTATTATTCTACAATGTAGAACATAGTAAAAATAAAGAAAAACCCTTGAATGAGCAGGCGTGTCCAAACTTTTGACTGGTACTGTATTTCGATTTTTCCAAATGTTTTCTCTAAATATGCGTTATATACAATGAAAGGTCAAATACACTGCATTTCAAACAGTCAGTAATAATCTAATGAATTCAGGACTTGTGAAGTTATACCAAGGCTAAATATAAGCCTTCCACAACCATAAGACCCACTAATAATTACAATATTTCATGAAAATAGTTACTTGCTTTTTTTTGTTGCAATATCTGGCTTTCAAGTCCATCTTTGAAAATGCCCTTTTTTGTTACAAATTTAACCATGCATAATGCACATTCACCAATAATGACTTCTTGTAGCAGGTATTAGGCTATAGAAAATGAACACAGGTCTCATCAAGCCCTCGTGCTAGCGATTAGCCAGCTAATCTTTATATTTCAAGTTTAGCCAACTTGGATCTATTTGCTAGCTAACAAGGTTGAACAGTTGAATTGTTATGAACACACCCTTCTGTCCGTCTCCAACTGTTTTAAAAGCATGCTAGCCTGTGCACTTTGTTCAGATGCTGAAATCAAGTGACCTAACTTACTTCTCAGAATGACAAAGAGTTGCCAATTCCTTATATGATTGTGTTCATGCTAATTGCACATTTACAAAACACAGACTAGACAGCTAGTATAAGAGTCTTTGGCTCAAATGCTGCCAACGTACCAATTCCACACGCGACAAACTAAGCATTCATTTTCCAGAATCAATGTTCAATGATACTCTCGTTTTAGTAGTGCCTGCTATGCGCGCAATTTGAGTAGATGAGACATGAAAAGGGTAGCGTTTGAAAAGTGAACTTCTTGTCGGAATGTGTTTAGGTGTCCATATTACCGATTATTTTTGGACCAAACCTCAAATGCAAATAGTGAGTTGAAAGCGCTTCCCAGAGAGGAAGATGTGATCTCAACTTTGTTGGCATGAGAGGCAGAGGGAGGGGCTTGGTGTGTGTGTAAACCATAGAGGAAGAGGCGATAAAATCTCAAATCTGTCCAAAATAAGACCAATGCATTTATGGGATTATTTTGGACCAAAGTTTTTGCCCGCCTTCCAGCCTTTGGGACAACGACTCCCATTGTTAGGGCGGAGACTTACATTTCTTCATTATATACATATCTATGGTGTCAATGGGGAAGGTACACACAGCACAGAGGCACGAAGGAGAGGAGACCAAAAATACAACATGAGAACAAGCCGACAAACATTCATAAAAACGAAAAATAACAAAACCTTCTTGCAATACAGGCATTTGGAATATCGCGCAAAAAAACATACATTTGAATGAATCTGATATAAATCGCCCAGTACTAATGCAACCTGAGTAACTTGAGGCACAGTTGGCTGCCTGGCCAATCCACTTCCCCGCCAGTGCTGTAATCACTTTAAAGGCATTCCTTTCCTGTCATCTCTGTAATGGGTTCTATGTTACTCTGGCTGCGTTTAGACAGGCAGCCCAATTCTGATATTATTTTTCATGAATTGGTCTTTTGACCGATCACATCAGATCTTTCACATCAGATCTTATTCAGATCTGATTGGTTAAAAGATCAGAATTCAGGTGCCTGTCTAAACGCAGCCTCAGAGGTTCTTCAATGATTCCAGTTTCCTTTTCTTAACTACCTGAATATCTATTTATCCCTTAGTATTAAACCAAAATTATGTTATTGGTTGTTTTTCTAATTCAAAACAGCCTTCTAAAGGTCTGTTCTGCTTTGTGCCACAAAATTTCCCTAAAAAGTAGTATTTTCACTGGTGGTAGTGGGCTGTATCCTGGACTATGTCCCTAATGATACCCTATTCCCATAGGACTCTGGTCAAAATGAGTGCGCTATGTAGGGAAAAGGGTGCCATTTGGGACAGACCCCTGATTTCAGGATTCCATTGTGAAGCCAACCACATGGTTTGAGCCCGAGCACATCCATAAAGAGTGCTAACTAATTTAAGCCTCAGCCACCACAGCCCTCCAAGAAGGCCAGCCACAGCCAAAAGCCCCTATCAACCATTTCCAGTTGTGCAGACAGACTCGGTATGAGTGTTTACAGATTTGCTCCAACAGTATTTGGACCAGAGCGAGTATCTAATTGCGATAATGATATTTCCTCACAAAGAGGCCCAGCGCTAACCGTGTGATGGGGGAGTGTGTGTAGGAGCAGCTGCTACTCACAGGGAACCTCTGAGGACTCGCAGCAGGTCTGGGCTGGCTCTGGGCAGGAGGCATCAAGGGCACTGCAATGAGAGAGAGAAGGAGAGGGGGGGGTTGAGATAGAGCCGAGCGAATGATGTAGATGGGGCAGGGGGCAGAGAGACCGAAGGGGGAGGGGTCAAGAGAGAAATGAGAAGAGGAAGAGAGAACGCAGGGGTGGGGAGAAGGAGGGGTAGTCCATTAGACACCTCTGTGTGTACTAAAGGCTGATTCACCGGCACGCATCTTACATTTCACCTCCGAGATGGGCTCACATTTGTACACAGCTGGACAGAGGCAAAAAGGAATGAGTGAACATAGCGAAGCATTGCGGTTGAAGTTGTCTAATGGACAAGGAGGACGGGTACTTTCGGCTCTGAAAGAGGCCATTTCATCACACAGTATGAGGCTTTTTGACTTCAGTAAATACTCCATGCATCTTCAATTCATAAATCAGTTTGAGTTGCATCTGGTAATGGTCATTCATTTTCCACAGGAATTGAAAAGGACAATTCGTTGCAAATATGGGTTAAGGGACATATGCCAACCTCTGGTAAACACTCCCGTTATCCTGTCCACCCCCCTCCCTTCAAAACACACACCGTCTGTCTATCTCTGTTACACACGCCCCTAGTCATGACTGAAGGCAATCCCTGATCTTTTCACACACAGAGACCCACACACACAAACACGTCACCAACACATTTCAGTCTGGACAGACAGGGAAGATAAACCAATCTCAAGGAATGGAATGGAGATACCGCCAAAAAACGACAAGTAAATAAACCTATTACTGGCTGAAAGCCCTATTCACTTGTCATTCAACCCAAACAACAACATGACATTCTAATCCAGACACTTTTCAAAGCAGTGCTCGGATAACTGCCAACCACACGGCAACGTACGCCTTTGCTTAGAGGTAAATATTAAAAACATTAAACGGCGGTGCTATCCTTACAATAAGTCCAAAACTGAATGAAAAAGGACCCAGTGGGCCACTCAAATGACACCCTGTTCCTTAAATAAAGACCTACTTTTGGGCCCAAAGGGAATAAGGTGCCATGTATGACAACATCAAAAGTAATGCACTATATAGGGAATAGGGTGCTACTTGGAACGCAAGCCAAACCCTGCAAACATGCGGAGCAGCCGGAAGTGCAGACCTACCTTGTGAAGGGGAGGACGCTGGGCCCCTGAAATGGGGATTGATGTGGATGTTCTTGGGCTGCTGCTGCTGCTGTTGTTGCTGGTGGGGGTGGTTGTGTGAAGGAGGGGGACTCATCATGCGGGGAGGCGGGTCCATCTGTGGCCTGACTGGTGCCCCGTGTGAGGAGGGAGAGCTACGGTGGGCCATGTGCTGGGGGATGAGGGGTTGCAGGGGCTGCTGGGCCAGCGAGTCCCCACTGTGCGCCTGGAAAAGAGGCCCTCGGGGGCCACCGGGGCCGCCCTGGCGATGGTGCTGCTGATGAGTTTGGTGGTGAGGGGGAGGCATTCTGGAGGGAGACTGCTAATTGAAGGAAAGGAAAGAGAGAGAGAGAGAGAGAGAGAGAGGAGAGAGAGTGGGGGAGAGTGGGGGAGAAAGAGGGAAGACAAATACAACAAGTCAGATATGTTGAGTATACAAAACATTACGAACACCTGCTCTTTCCATGACAGACTGACCAGGTGAAAGCTATGATCCCTTATTAGTGTCCCTTGTTAAATCCACCTCAATCAGTGTAGATGAAGGGGAGGAGACAGCTTAAATAAGGATTTTTAAGCCTTGAGACAATTGAGACATGGATTGTATATGTGTGCCATTCAGAGGGTGAATGGGCAAGACAAAATATTTTAAGTGCCTTTGAACAGGGTATGGTAGCAGACTGGTGGGCTTTTCACAGTCAACAGTTTCCCGTGTGTATCAAGAATAGTCCACCACCCAAAGGACATCCACCCAACTTGACACAACTGTGGGAAGCATTGGAGTCTACATGGGCCAGCATCCCTGTGGAATGCTTTCCACACCTTGTAGAGTCCATCTCCAACTGAGAGCAGTTGGTGCTCGTTGGTGCTCGTTTAATAAAGTCGGATCAAAGCTGAATCAAAGTCTGCAAGATCACATATTGATAGTATTCGGCATAACAAATGCAATAGCATAGTATTACATTACTGTATACATAGGTTCGGTTTGCTCCTAGCCACCTCGGGTAGGCAACGCAAACGTCTGTGCTCGCATACTCCCTAAAGACCTTCAAAAAAGCGGCAATATTAATGTTGTTCGTCCCTCTTGAGCCACCGTAACAACATACGGAGTAACACTTCCTCAAAATAGCCCGAATGAATCTAAGATATATCAAGAAATCTGTCATTCGTTTCGGCTGAGGAGGTCTTAGTCGCGCAATTTTTCATCTAGCTAAGCTGTTTGGTGCATTCTTCTCAAGTGAAACAACTTGCATGAAAACTAGTAGGACACTGCAGACAGTAGGGCCTAACTGCTGCTGTGCTCTCTCTCTCTCTCTCTCTCTCTCGTTGAAAGACAGCAAACACTTCATTGAAAACTCCCGTCCATAGTTCCCACCCCAACTTTTGACCAATCACCGACGAATGGGTGTAGACTTCGTCTACCGAACTTAGACTTGACTCAAAGAAAAAAATGTGCGAGAACAGCTCCCTAAAAAACGAACAAAAACCTCACAAAATATGCGCTAACTGTTTCAACTGGGAAGCATGCGACAGGCTTAAGACAAAAACACCACCGCATTTTTTCACTCATGTGACCAAAACTCAACAGCGCACGCCACTAGACAAAATACACAAGTAGGCTATGCTGCAATTTGTGAACACCATCTGCTCTAATATTCGCTCACTATACATAATTCAAAACAACACTGTGGGCAACTTCGAAACACTGTATAAACTCAAGAAAATCTAAATGCCTATCCTCATGAAACTGATTGAGATCAAATGGTTTGTATGCAGATGCTGCATGGGCGTTTCACTGGTAAAAATGTAAGAATTATCATTCACGATTGACAGTGAGAAAAATGTGAAGGGAAGGAGGCCACAAAATGTGTGCGTAAAGTAAAGAAACGTATAAAGAAGCTTCGGGATTTTTTATTCCGGAGAGAAAAAAATGTCTGGGAAAAGTCTTATCTGCAGACATGGCCTATCCAGAAATGACTTCAAATGGATGAACAACTTAAATTAAGGGATTATATGCTTCAAAAGATATCTAATAAAAGGCCATGAGAAACTAAATCCTACGCAAAGAACAAAATTAATTTCATATAATTCTGTCTAAATGGACTACCGCCAACGTTTTTGGTATAATCCATATATCAACATTGATAAGGGGAGCAGAGAAGCGGAATAATTGACTTTGTTCACGCACAAGTGATCACGGTTCCAATAGGCCATGGAGAGAACGGCATATTTGCGAACAATCACAAGAAGCCTTCATGGCTGTGCCTTATTAGTTTTGCAGGTAAACATTAGGGCCGGGACGATACCAGTACCACAATATTTTTTCTTGGCAAAAATTAAAACATGAAGCAAACCTTTTGCATTGTGTCGGTTCATTTAGTTAAGATTTACCTGCATGCCCATATGCAGTGGCATCATTGGGAGCCTCTGGTCATTCATTCGTCCTCTTCCTCCACCAAAGTCTCCCATCCCGAATCCGGGGAACCCCCCTCTTCCTCCTCTTCCTCTGAATCCTCCTCCTCTTCCTCCTCGGCCCCCAAAGCGGCCCTGCTTCCTCTGGCGCTCCTTCTCCTCAAACTCCATCAGGTCTGCTTTGGCCTCTTCAGAGAGCTCTGGTGGGCAAAACACATCAGGAAGTGAGCATTACAACATTCAGGGGTAGTTTCCCAGACACAGATTTAAGCCTTGTCCTAGACTAAAAAGCACTTCTTATGAAGAATCTCCATTGAGCATGCTTTTTATTCTAGGACTAGGCTTAAAGCTATGTCCGGGAAACCAGCCCTCAAATACAGCCCATTTAGGAGGACTTGCTCAAGATGGATTTGTTGAGCATTTTCTTTTGATCCATGTTGTGTAAATGCATTTTAGAGTTAAACTTTAAATGCCCTTCAACCTTAACCAAGTCAACCAAACAAAGCCCAAACATCTTACATATTACATTTAACAAATACGAAGCAAAATGTTTTTAGACATTTGAATTAGAGTCTCCTAACTGAGTGCAAGGTTGTAAATAAATGTACCCAATGTTTCAGGAATGTTTCTTCTTTTGTTTGCTGCGTCTGCCAGCCGCACAATGCCAGACGTGACGTCTTTGCGCTCCGTTTTGAAACGCAACCGGCCAGACTGTCCATCGTCGTCTTCCTCTTCATCCTCGTCTTCCTCCTCCTTCACTTCTTCCTCTGGCTCTGGTTCATTTTCAGCCTTTGGAAATATAGGGATCCTCTTAGTCATAAATTATGAACAACCCGTCAGATATATGGATAGTGTTCATCTTGTAGTCCTATAAACTGCAACCATGAACATACGAGGTGTTATCTGATTTCACAACACTTCACAAAAGACGCAGGCCTTCAGTATGGCCTAAACCATTAGAATTAGCTACGCACACATTATTGCTAATTTGCAAGTCTTTTAGCTAGGCAACTCCAAAATCGCCACACAGCGAGCGTCAGTCAGCACAACAGCCATTGACTCAACACATCAGACAAAAAGGGTCTCTGAATATTAATGTCTGCGTCCCAAATGTACCTTATTTCCTATATGGTGCATTACTTTTGACCTGAAACTCTAAGTAGTTCCTTATATAGGAATATATAGGGAATAGGGTGCCGCTTGGGGCATAGCCAGTGATTGAGGGAGACCCATTCTGTTCACACCTCGTCTGCGAGCTGAGAGTCTTCCTCTTCTTCCCCCTCTGGTGCTTCCTGTTGCTCTGCCTGCTCCTCTAGATGCTCTGGTTGTTCTCCATCTCCGTAGCTTGCCGAGTAATCATCCACCTACAACAACATGGAGAGATTCAGAATCCATATTCTAAATACTAGTCAAATCAAATTTGATTTGTCACATACACATGGTTAGCAGAAGTTCATGCGAGTGTAGCGAAATGCTTGTGCTTCTAGTTCCGACCATGCAGTAATATCTAACAAGTAATCTAACCTAACAATTTCACAACAACTACCTTATACACACAAGTGTAAAGGAATGAATAAGAAGATGTACATAAAAATATATGAATGAGTGATGGCCGAACGGCATAGGCAAGATGCAGTAGATGGTATAGAATACAGTATATACATATGAGATGAGTAATGTAGGGTATGTAAACATTATATGAAGTGGCATTGTTTAAAGTGGCTAGTGATACATTTATTACATACATTTTTTCATTATTAAAGTGGCTAGAGATGAGTCAGTATGTTGGCAGCAGCCACTCAATGTTAGTGATGGCTGTTTAACAGTCTGACAGACATGTGACTAACAGAAATGTAATAATGTGTCCCTGAACAAAGCCTCCAAATCAATCCTGCTCCAGAGTACAGGCCTCGGTGTAACGCTCATTCCTTCGAGGATAAATGCGAATCCGACCATCACCCCTGGTGATACAAAACCGCGACTCGTCCATGAAGAGCACTTTTTGCCAGTCCTGTCTGGTCCAGCGACAGTGGGTTTGTGCCCACAGGCGACGTTGTTGCCGGTGATGTCTGGTGAGGACCTGCCTTACAACAGGCCTACAAGCCCTCAGTCCAGCCTCCGCCTATTGCGGGCAGTCTGAGCACTGATGGAGGGATTGTACGTTCCTGGTGTAACTCGGGCAGTTGTTGTTGCCATATTGTACCTGTCCCACAGGTGTGATGTTCGGATCTACCCATCCTGTGCAGGTGTTGTTACACGTGGTCTGCCACTGCGAGGACGATCAGCTGTCCGTCCTGTCTCCCTGTAGCGCTGAACATGGCAATTTATTACCCTGGCCACATCTGCAGTCCTCATGCCTCCTTGCAGCATGCCCAAGGCACGTTCACGCAGATGAGCAGGGACCCTGGGCATCTTTCTTTTGGTGTTTTTCAGAGTCAGTAGAAAGGCCTCTTTAGTGTCCTAAGTTTTCATAACTATGACCTTAATTGCCTACCGTCTGTAAGCTGTTAGTGTCTTAACGACCGTTCCACAGGTGCATGTTCATTAATTGTTTATGTTTCATTGAACAAGCATGGGAAACAGTGTTTAAACCCTTGACAATGAAGATCTGTGAAGTTATTTCGATTTTTACGAATTATCTTTGAAAGAGAGGGTCCTGAAAAGGGGATTTTTTTCCTTTCTGAGTTGATATGCCTCATTACAAGAGATCTACGGACAGTTCCTTGGACTTCGCTGTCAACTGTGGGATCTTATATAGACACGTGTGTTCATTTCTAAATCATGTCCAAACAATGGTATTGACCATGCATGGACTCCAATCAAGTTGTAGTGACATTTTAAGGATGATCAAAGCAAATTGGATGCACTTGAGCTCAATTTGGAGTATCATATCAAAGAGGTTATTTATGTAATCGGATATTTCTATATATAATTTTCAATAAATTTGCAAAACATTTCTAAAAACATGTTTTCACTTCGTCATTATGGGGAATTTTGTGTAGATGGGTGAACAACAATTATATTTCATCCATTTTGAATTCAGGCTGAAACACAACAAAACGTGGAATAAGTCAAGTGGTATGAATACTTTCTGAAGGCACTGTCGATGAAGTACATTCCCTCTTTCTACCACCCTTGTATTGGCTCATGTTTACTGTTACTATTAATATTAGGAGGATGGTATGACACTGGCCTAAGATTACAGCCTCTGTGGGTTTAGGCTAACTATATCCCCATGGAACTGATGTCTAAAGGAATAACGGTAGAGCCAAAAATACTGCAGTGTTTCCCTTTAATGAAAATATTAACCGCGAGTATAAAAGGGGAAAACATTGAAATGTTATGAAGGGGGGGTTAGCAGGGAGGGGGGTGGGGTTTAGAAAGGGGGAGCCTCTTTTGAATTACCATAACAGTGGGAGCAGGCTTCATTACTATTCCTGACGGCATTTGAAATTCAATGAGATGTAAATGTTTGACATGATATACAGAAATGCAGGGGGGGGGGGGACACTCTCCGGATCAGTGATGGTGAAAATATCATTGAGCTACTGCACAAATCGCTGCTTTATTGGCTCACTTTAGAAGATCATGACTCAATGCCATGCAGGAACATCACACACACGATACAACAGTTTTATGGTTCCGAAACCTCCGATTCCAGTAATAAAAATAAAAAAACACTAAAGGCCTTCCAACTCATCTTTGATATACCATGTGGTCGCAACTCGCGTAGGTACACTTTTCCCAAAGCATATTTCCATTGAGAAGCCACTAGGTGCTTCATAACCGTCAAATGAGGTCAGTGTGTAGGTCGCAGGCCAGTGTTTGGTGTTCTGCACCATTAACCTGCCAACCCAACACGTAATATTGCAGACAAATACCCTTGGCAGCAGAAGGATAGACAGACTGACTGCCCCGAAGGGACAGAAAGGGCTTAATCCTTTAAACTGTTCCACATATTACCTCTGAATAGCACTGCAAACAGAAGTGTTTAAGCCCAGGCAGTCAAGTCACCTTGTAAACATAGTTACTACACACAAAAACACAAATGTGCAATACGCACTCACTGGGGTTTTTCAAAGTAAGCATGAAGTAAAACCGTGCAACCCTACTAAGGTCGAGGGCTTCATTTTCAGTGTGGAGAAAGTAATACGTCTTTGTCAGACAGGTGTCAAGCGTCATCACACCTTGGTAAATCGGGCCATCACAGACATCACACATTAATCTAGTCTTATCTTTTTCCCCTCTTCACTTCGAGGTTTTGGAAATAAATAACGGGGAAAATCGCATCAATCATGTCAGGACTGTATGGGGTGTCGGGTTGTCCTTGGGAAGGTCAATAATCTTTTCACCTATGTGAGAGTTTATCAGATGGAGTCGAGAGCCCGAGATAAAAGCCCCGCGCGTAAACCTCCACCGATTGGCAGCGCGTCTTCCTCGCACAAAGCGGCTCTTTAGCCGGACAAAGATACAGGGCCCAAGGTCACAATGGCACCGGGCGTCACAGCCGACAGACACCAGAGCATTACCTACCTACCGCCAAACAAGCTGTCAACACCAACTTTGTCAGCGAAGGGAGAAATCAACTGGCGGAGAGTGATAATGAATCTAATCCCCCCCCACCCCTACCCAACACGCATCCCCTTTAGCGCCCCCTGAATAGATTTGATATGTGCCCCCTGAAACCCAAGACGGGGAAATCAACGTTATCTTTTCAAGATACAATGGAGTAAGACAGAAGGAGGGGAGATGGGGGGGGGGTGACTCACTTGAAATTCATCGTCTAGAGGCTCATTGATTTGAATGTCTAACACTTCATCCTGGTAAATCCCGTCGCCTTCGGCCTGTTCTCCTGAGTATTCCATTTGGCTGTCTGGCATCTCCATGTCATTGGGCTGGCTGTACTCATCCACGTACTCTCCCCCCTCCTGCTGGTAGCCCCTCTCTATGTCTGTGTAGTCTACGGGGTTCACCTGCTGGTCAAATTCGCCTAGAGTAGCATTGAGGCTAATGCCCTGGCCGCTGAAAGGCAAAAACACACAATTATATAGGGTGTTCACTCAATGCTGTACAATGTAGAGAACAACAATGCAATTCAAGAAAGTGCTTCGAAATTAATGTCAAAACGTAGTTTTCTTTATAAATGACATAGAATGACTCATTAGATTGATTGTTCTCTACAGTGTTGATGAACGTTAATTTGCTGTGAACGTTGCTAGTTTAGAATGCGCCGCTCTTGGTTGTATCTCTTCCATATTTGGTGTTTCCACTGGTTGGACCAATAAAAAAATACCTTTGTCATTTTCACCTCCAGATCCTTGGCTTTCATTGCCTATATTGGCGATCAATCTACGCTGAGAGGGGCCATTTCTATGGCGTTTTAAAGGGAAAGACTCAGAAATACACAATGAAAACAGGAACAGATTGTCTTCGCGGAGGGTGGATATTGAAATTCAGTCTGTTAGCTTTGTAAAGAAATACTTATTTAGTCCCTATTTGTTTTGTGTTCAGCAGATTTCAGGGGGGGTCGTTGTTTCCACTCCCGAACCTGCAGCCACACAAGCTTGTCAGTTGACGTTCAAAGTTAGCGCTGTTCTGCCGCGGAGCAGCGCCAAAGAGTTCTATTGACTAGTTACCACTTTTTGATCATGCCTGTGATAACATTCCACTCACTCTAAACATGCTACATTCTCAGAGTAAATCGTGTGTAACCATATATGGTAGAGACATGGGGTTTGGACCATTGTTTTTCTGACTGAATTTTCAAATTGTGTGGACATATTTGTAGAAACCTTGAATGCATTAATCCTTTTATGGGTGAACGTCCTAAATTATAAACTCTATAAAGGAGACTGCAGCTCAAAAATTGTAATGTCAAGTGTCTACATATTAAGTACGGAAATGCAATCAGCACAATCAGACCACGTAGATACAATGAACTTACATGTTTTGATCTTCGTCGTCGCTTTGCAGAAGGTCATCGTTCAATTCCTCATCTGACACTTCTGAGGGATTCTAAAATCAAGAAAAACAACCCAGAACAGATCAGTATGTTCTAGCTCATGTTATTCATTCCTTGCAAGCCAAGGCTTTGGATGGCAAGGTCGACTATAGTACAACTACTGAATATCAACCAAAAGTGAAGTGTTCTTTCATTTCTACAAACCACATCAGATTGAATGTGTAGGGCTATGTATGATCGAATCAGATCGCTAATCTCACATATTTTAGGTAAATACTTGAGAATGAATAAAATAGTTCAAATAAACATGGGGATCTCCTTCGGTCCAAAAGGATGCTTTATTCTCATGTGGTGAAGGCAATCTGGGCAGTTCTCAGGTGTTCTCACATATAGTCCTCTTTAAATACAAAATGTAAAAAAACTCAGTTCTCGTTGTATTCACACTGCCCTTGCCTTTGAATGAGGACGCAACTCTTTTGCCAGTTCACTTCACCAATTTTGTGGTCCGAGTTGCTATGTTTAGAAAGGAACCAAGATATTTGTCCAACATTCACTCAGTGCACTCTGGGAAAAGCCATTTCATAAGAATATGTTATTGGACAGCTAGATATACCTACTTACATTTGGGAAGCGAATAGATTGAATTTAGTTCAAAGATGCGACAACAATTTTAAATCAGAAGATACTATGGGTAACAGAATAAATAGCAGAAGAATAACTGCAGATTAAATAATGCTGTAATTGAAAATGGTACACCGAATGTAGGCTACTGCCCTTTAAAGAGCTAGAATAGACTTTGTACCCTGTTGTGATTCTCACCAAATATGTTGTCTTCTCACACTATTCAAACCCAACAACCGAATAAACAGTTTATGAAGCTCTTTTAGTCTAAAAATCACATATTGCTAACAAATAATCTGAAGTAAAAGCTCCACACATAGGTTATTTTGGAGAATACACTATATATACACACACAAAAGTATGTGGACACCCCTTCAAATTAGTGGATTCAGCTATTTCAGCCACACCCGTTGCTGACAGGTGTATAAAATAGAGCACACCGCCATGCAATCTCCATAGACAAACATTGGCAGTAGAATGGCCTTACTGAAGAGCTCATTGACATTCACCGTCCTAGGATGCCACCTTTCCAACAAGTTAGTTCTTCAAATTCTGCCCTGCTAGAGCTGCCCCGGTCAACTGTAAGTGCTGTTATTGTGAAGTGGAAACATCTAGGAGCAACAATGGCTCATCCTTCAAGTGGTAGGCCACACAAGAGCACAGAACGGAACCGCTGAGTGCTGAAGCGCGTAGCGAGTAAAAATTGTCTGTCCTCGGTTGCAACACTCACTGCCGAGTTCCAAACTACATCTGGAAGCAACGTCAGCACAAGAACAGTTTGTCGGGATCTTCATGAAATGGATTACCATTGAATCACGCTTCACCATCTGGCAGTCTGACGGACAAATCTGGCAGTCTGACGGGTTGGCAGATGCCAGGAGAACGCCACCTTCCCCAATACATAGTGCCAACTGTAAAGTTTGGTGGAGCAGGAATAAAAGTCTGGGGCTGTTTTTCATGGTTCGGGCTAGGCCCCTTAGTTCCAGTGAAGGGAAATAACGCCACAGCATACAATGACATTATAGACGATTCTGTGCTTCCAACTTTGTGGCAGCAGTTTGGGGAAGTCCCTTTCCTGTTTCAGCATGACAATGCCCCCATGCACAAAGCAAGGTCCATTCAGAAATCGTTTGTCGAGATCGGTGAGGAAGAATTTGACTGGCCTGCACAGAGCCCCGACCTCAACCCCAGGGAACACCTTTGGTATGAATTGGAACGCAGACTGCGAGCCAGGCCTAATCACCTCACATCAGTCCTGACCTCACTAATGCTTGTGGCTGATTGGAAGCAAGTCCCCGCAGCAATGTTCCAACATCTAGTGGAAAACCTTCCCAGAAGAGTGGAGGCTGTTACAGCAGCAAAGGGGGGACCAAGTCCATTTTAATGCCCATTATTTTGGAATTACATGTTTGACGAGCAGGTGTTCACATACTTTTGGTCATATAGTGTATTTGGTGAGAATCACAACATAGGGTACAACATAAATTATAGCTCTTAAAAGAGCAGTAGCCTACACTGGGTGTACAATTTTCAATTACAGCATGATTTAATCTGCAGCTATTCTTCTGCTATTTATTCTGTTACCAATAATATTTATGTTAATAGTATATTCTGATTACAATTATTATGTCTCATCTTTTAACAAATGCAATCTATTAGCTTCCAAAAATTAAGTAGGTATATCTAGCTGTCCAATAACACATTCTGATGAAATGGTTTGTCCCAGGGTGCATTGAGTGAATGTTAGGAAAATATATTTGTTTCTTTCTAAACATAGCAATGCTAATACAAAGAGGACTCGGACCACAAAATGGGTGACGTGAAATGGCAAAAGAGTATTTATTTTTTCTTCAAATTTCACCTTTATTTAACCAGGTAGGCCAGTTGAGAACAAGTTCTCATTTACAACTGCGACCTGGCCTAGATAAAGCGAAGCAGTGCGACACAAACAACACAGAATTACACATGGGATATACAAAACGTACAGTCAATAACACAATAGAAAAATCTATATACAGTGTGTGCAAATGTAGTATGATTAGGGAGGTAAGGCAGTAAATAGGCCATAGTGGCGAAATAATTACAACTTAGCATTAACACTGGAGTGATAGATGTGCAGAAGATGAATGTGCAAGTAGAGATGCTGGGGTGCAAAGGAGCAAAAAAATATATAATACAATATGGGGATGAGGTAGTTGGGTAGGCTATTTACAGATGGGCTGTGTACAGGTGCAATGATCGGTAAGCTGCTCTGACAGCTGATGCTTAAAGTTAGTGAGGGAGATATTAGATATAAGAATTGGGTCCTCATTCAAAGGCAATGTGAATACAAAGAGAACTGAGTTCTTTTATGTTTTTTTCCCACTTTAAAGAGGACAGTTTTTCTCTCTCCAAAAAGGACTATATGTACCAAAATAAAACACCCTAAGATAATTTTTGTTGCCCACTGTACTTCCTCCTGGCTCACATCAATAAATGCCCCTGTGGTGGAACCACCTGGCACAAGCCTACTGCAAAATGTAACATCACTGTGAGGTCTAACTTTATGGGATCAAGGCTAATTCACCTTTCCTACAGCTGGCAGGCTGCATTCTTAATATGTGTCATAGGTTAGCATGGCAGAGGCACCTATGAATGCTATGAAAGTAATCACAAACACAGGAGATGGGGAGTCCTTTGTCTTACCTTTTTGGCTGTCAGCCAATCCTCATCGAGCAAATCACCATCAAATTCACTGTAAGACAAGAGATAAACCGTGACGTAAAGCAAGCCAGTGTATCTCATTTTACAATGCTATGTATTGGTCTAGTCTCTATGCAGCTAGTCTAGACAGGCTCCAATGAAGAATCCTAAATTCTCATGAGCAAGGCCAGCTAATAGGCTAAATTGTGCACCAATAACACAACATGTTTATGATAAGCAGATGCCAATGTTCCACAATATTTACACTAGACCCGTCTCTGCAAGGCCAGATTCTAGTGATACAAATGTTGTTCTCACAGGCTGCGGTCCCTATATTGTTCCTGGGTCATGTTCAGCTGGCCCCAAACAGGAGCAAGTACTTTAAAATGGAAGCTGTACCACCTCAAATTCTCTCCTACCAGGTATGCTCATAAATCTACATCACATTCAGATCATAAACTCCTTATGTTGTCATACTGTTCGTCATATTGTTGTTGGGAAAATTGTTTTACAAATTACAATAGTATACTTTTGTATATACAGTATCACCCAGCTCCATTCATGAACACACTTGGTAAAAATATGGTGGCAAAGTCTCTGCAAAAGATACTCTGCCTAAAATCTCTTCTTGGCCTATAATTTTCTGCATGAGTTATGTGCTTCATAGTTAAGAGTAAGGAACTACTGTACTAATATATTAGGCTTGGGCGGTACACTGTATATACCGTATACTGGAGTATTTGGAAATAGCCACAGGATGGTTTTTCAACCGTCAATACCATTGAAACTATTTATTTGGAGAGAAAAAAAATTGTATCAATGTGAATATTTATAACTACTTTTCAAGTAAATACCTGCAGTCAACTTGTGCAATATGTTAGGGAATAAAGATCTCACTCTTCATTTCACCTGTCACATCATTTTTTATTATGAAACTTACCGGTAGTCCCAAGTCAAGTGATGTTTGTTTACAAGCACACAGCGATGAGAGACCAGAGCCTTGTGAGTCACTCACTGTTGTGCAGCCAGCTGATCTAGTTACAGTATCGAATTCACAACTACAGTTGAATGAGGAAGTTTACATACACTTAGGTTGGAGTCATTAAAACTCGTTTTTCAACCACCCCACAAATTTCTTGTTAACAAACTACGGTTTTGGCAAGTCGGTTAGGACATCTACTTTGTGCATGACACAAGTCATTTTTCCACCAAATGTTTACAGACAGATTATTTCACTGTATCACGAATCCAGTGGGTCAGAAGTTTACATACACTAAGATGACTGTTCCTTTAAACAGCTTGGAAAATTCCAGAAAATTATGTCATGGCTTTAGAAGCTTCTGTTAGACTAATTGACATAATTTGAATCAATTGGGGGTGTACCTGTGGATGTATTTCAAGGCCTACCTTCAAACCCAGTGCCTCTTTGCTTGACAGCATGGGAAAATCAAAAGAAATCAGCCAAGACCTCAGGGGGGAAAAATATAGACCTCCACGAGTCTGGTTCATCCTTGGGAGCAATTTCCAAACGCCTGAAGGTACCACGTTCATCTGTACAAACAATAGTACGCAAGTATAAACACCATGGGACCACGCAGCCATCATACCGCTCAGGAAGGAGACGCGTTCTGTCTCCTAGAGATGAATGTACTTTGGTGCGAAAAGTGCAAATCAATCCCAGAACAACAGCAAAAGACCTTGAAGATGCTGGAGGAAACAGGTACAAAATTATCTGTAAAACAAGTCCTATATCAACATAACCTGAAAGGCCGCTCAGCAAGGAAGAAGCCACTGCTCCGAAACCGCCATAAAAAGCCAGACTACAGTTTGCAACAAAGATCGTACTTTTTGGAGAAATGTCATCTGGTCTCATGAAACAAAAATATAACTGTTTGGCCATAATGACCATCGTTATGTTTGGAGGAAAAAGGGAGAGGCTTGCAAGCCGAAGAACACCATCCCAACCGTCAACCACGGGGGTGGAAGCATCATGTTGTGGGGGTGCTTTGCTGCAGGAGAGACTGGTGCACAAAATAGATGGCATCATGAGGTAGGAAAATTATGTGGATATATTGAAGCAACATCCCAAGACATCAGTCAGGAATTTAAAGTTTGGTCGCAAATGGATCTTCCAAATGGACAATGACCCCAAGCATACTCCCAAAGTTGTGGCAAAATGGCTTAAGGACAACAAAGTCAAGGTATTGGAGTGGCCATCACAAAGCCCTGACCTCAATCCTATAGAAAATGTGTGGGCAGAACTGAAAAAGCATGTGCAAGCAAGGAGGCCTACAAACCTGACTCAGTTACACCAGCTCTGTCAGGAGGAATGGGCCAAAATTCACCCAATTTATTGTTGGAAGCTTGTGGAAGGATACCGAAATGTTTGACCCAAGGTAAGCAATTTAAAAGGCAATGCTACCAAAAACGAATTGAGTGTATGTAAACTTCTGACCTACTGGGAACGTGATTAAAGAAATAAAAGCTTAAATAAATAAAAGCTTAAATAAATCATTCTCTCTAGTATTATTCTGACATTTCACATTCTTAAAATAAAGTGGTGATCATAACTGACCTAAAACAGGGAATTTTTACTAGGATTAAATGTCAGGGATTGTGAAAAACTGAGTTTAAATGTATTTGGCTAAGGTGTATGTAAACTTCCGACTTCAACTGTAAATGTTTGCCAGCTAGATACATTATAACTATTAAGTTAACTGTCTAAAATGTGCTAAATGCTTTACAGTTGTGCATTTGGTTTGCTAATTTAGTAGCTAGTTAACTAAGTGGTTAAATCCAGCCCAAAATAAATACATAAATATCTTTCAAAAATCTAGTTTTGCTTGGATCAAGAGCCTTGCTGTCTAAAAAATATTTTGTGCATGCAGCAAACTGAGTAGCATTTTTTTGATACTTGTATAACTTTGAGCTGGGATGTCTGTCATGCAAATACTTTAGGTTAGCGATGCAATGCGCTCGTTAGCATTCTCTATGGGATTGCACATGCACATGGGATTGCACATTGCTAACCTTCAAATTACAATAGCGCCCCCTGTGTTCAGTACCGGTATTATCGAATATCCCGGAATGGCACAAAGGTTGGTATTAAAGTATGACAATCTGGATACCGCCCAAGCCTAACGAAAATAGCCTAATATTAGAGGCCAATCCTAAAATTGCCTGCAGTAAAGGGAAAAGGCGGCATGCAAAACATGGGGAATGCTTGAATCTTTAGCCTCTGACAGTCATGTTACACCAAGCAGCAGATATACCTGTCTAAATCATCATCTTCGCCTCTCCTCCTGCGTGATCTCTCTGCACCTGGTTTATCATAATCTTCAAAGTCATCATCTGAAAACAAAGAGACAGGGTTCTTAACTCTGTTTGCTGTCAGGGTCTTCAACACCAGTCCTTGAGGGCCACAAAGTTAGCACATCATTGCTTTCTATTTGGCAAATTAAAACATGGGAAACCAGGTGTGAAGACTCTCTGGTCAATAAAGTTTTTTTTCTTCACCTTTATTTAACCAGGTAGGCAAGTTGAGAACAAGTTCTCATTTACAATTACGATCTGGCCAAGATAAAGCAAAGCAGTTCGACACATACAACAACACAGAGTTACACATGGAGTAAAACAAACATACAGTCAATAATACAGTAGAGAAATAAGTCTATATACAATGTGAGCAAATGAGGTGAGGGGAGGTAAAGGCAAAACAAGGCCATGGTGGCGAAGTAAATACAATATAGCAAGAAAAAAACACTGGAATGGTAGGTTTGCAGTAGAAGAATGTGCAAAGTAGAAATAGACATGAATAACATGAATTGATCAATTCGGTCCAGCAATTGAGGGGATTCGATTAACCTGGCCGGGCACCCGGGTCTTGCACCGGGTGAAAGTTGGATGCATTTGTTTTAGAAACCGGGCAAAGTCCCGGGCGAGGGCCAGGTGCCCCGTTCAAAACCCATGGCTATGTCGGCAAAAAAAATGTTTTTACGTAATTAAGCACATGGAGTAATGAGTAAGATTCTGTGTTCACATGCGAAAGTGATTGCTTTTGATGAAAACGCTTTATCTGCCTTCCCAATGAAAACTAGTTCAAAAACGTAAACATATTTTTCTGGAAAAGAGACGTATGTTTCTGGACGATGCACCATGCTGCCTTGTTGACAACATGACTGACCAGTGCAGATTACTGTTCGATTTGAGAAGGGCGCTCCTTCCTCACCGCTTTGACCGTTCACATCACGGGCCATAGACCGGCGCCCTGCGGCTCAGAATAATCTAATCCGCCCATTGATAACCGTAGTTGTTTCATTGGTCAGTGCGTTCCCCTGCTCAGACGTTGCATGCATCATCCCATGGTTGCATGCATCATCCCATGGTTGCGTGCCATGTCATTGACTATGAAGTCGGGCACCAGATTGCTATTGGTCCTTTAATGCCGTGTTCAAAACAACTGGGAACTCAGAAATATCAGACATCAGTGTTCCGACATCCGTGCGTTCAAGATAACTGGGAACTCTGGGAAAAATCGTTTTGAATTGTCATTCAATTTGGGAACTTTTGCCTCTTTCTAGAGCTTCAACTTTCCGACCAGAAGATCACTGAAGTCATGATTTGACCATGATCTGATCTTGTATTTTTCGGACTTCCCAATTGTCTGGAACACACCCTAAGACAACTGGGAACCCCCCACCCCCCAAAAAATCCGGTAAAATCATCAACATCAGTGATCTTCAGGTCAGAAAGTTGGAGATCTAGAAAGATGCCAGAGTTTCCGAGTTGGATGACCGTTCAAAACTATTCTTCCCAGAGTTCCCAGTTGTCTTGAACGCACTGAAGTCAGTCAGAGATGTCTGGATCCCTGTGTTTTTGAACACTGCATACATAGCCTATAACATATGGCTCACATCCCCTGCACAGACGTTGCATGCATCAACCAATGGTTGAGTGCCACGTCACACTCACCGACTGACAGATTTCTATAACATATGTGGTTAGCTGATACATATGCCGCGTTCAAAACAACTGGGAGCTCGGAAATCTCCGCCATCCGTGTATTCAAACCAACTGGAAACAACACAACAAAAAACTTGCTCCTACTGGGAAAAATCGATTTGAACGGTCATCCAACTCGGGAACTCGTATTTTTCCGAGTTCCCAGTTGTTTTGAACGCGGCAGTAAAATACCTATCCTGGTGTAAAATCTAGCAGAGGAACGCGCCAAATGAATTAATGACTTTGTGTGGTTAGCAAGCTACAACATTTTTACTAACCAACAAGGGTTTGTTTTAATAGTTCAAATTAAGTTACTGTAAGACACCATTTTAGCGCGACACATAGCTACCATGCCTGCTAGCTAACCAGCCAGGCAGCGGAGCCTGCGTCATACAGTTAGCTAGCTACCGTTAGCATTTATTTGAATCAGGAACAGAACATAGCTATGTTTAACTTCTAAAGTTATGCATCTAGTTATCACATGCAGACACCGTAGCAGGTTAACTTGCAATTACGTTATCAAAACAACCACAAAACACAAGTATTTCGCTACACCCGCAATAACATCTGCTAAATATGTGACCATTAAAATGTGACATGGCGCAGCGAACTAGCTATCTGGCTAGCTTACTGTGGGCTTTACACTTGGTTATAATAGCTTCAAATATCCACATGCACTTTTGACCAACACACTCACTACACAGCATGAACTTGTATCGTGATATACAGTTAACGTTACCTATAGATCTGTTTCTGTGCATTATTGTGTGTTAGGCCAATGATGCGGCCTAACTCTTGCAAGCCCAAAGTCTACCGAAATAATGATGGTTAACATACCTCCGGGGCTGGCCGCCATGACGCAATACTGTTCCGTCCGTGTAAGTGCAATTCTATATAATTGCAGAATACATTGAAATGTTGACACTTTTGTGTTTAAATCAAGCTAATGCTACAGCTAACATTGTTTACCACCATCGGCAGAGAATCAGAACATAAACATGGCGGAGGGAATAAGCGCTGATGCATTCTGGGAAAGCATAAATGTTTCCTTTAAACCTGATTCGAAGTCAGATTATATTACCTAATATTTATCAAATCAATGTTGGATATATGATAATAAACTGATCCTAGATCTGCTCTTTTGGTCAACTTCTCTCTGTAGTGCATGAGACTCAACAACAAGTATGCATGATATCTAATTATATTTTTACATATTGCATGGAACCAGTGGAGTAAAGAAACTGAGTAAAAATAGTTTGGAGTACTCCTTAAGTCATTTTTTGGAGGTATCTGTACTTTACTTTGCTATTTATATTTTTGACAACTTCTACTTTTACTCCACTTTTACTTCACTTATCAAGAGAACAAGTGGTCATGCATACTGCCTCTGATTTGGTGGACTCACTAAACACATGCTTTGTTTGTAAATTATGTCTGAGTGTTGGAGTGTGCCTATGGCTATCTGTAAATAAATAAATAAACATTGTGCTTTCTGGTTTGCTTAATATAAGGAATTAGAAATGATTTATAGCATTTTCTTTTACTTTTGATACTTAAGTATATTTAAAACCAGCTTGAAGACTTTTACTAAAGTAGTATTCTACTGGGTGACTTTTACTTGAGTCATTTTCTAGGTATCTTTACTTTTGCTCAAGTAGTGCGAATTGTGTACTTTTTCCACCACTGCATAAAACTATGAAAGTATACATATTTTCTCAATAAGAGTAGGTGATAACATGAAATATACAATACATAGCTATACAATGTCAGTTATTTGTCACACATACTGGGCCAATTTATCCCGTTCTTCATAGAGACCATCCTCTGGGATTGTGACTTGGATAGGAAACGGACGACGCTTATCAGTCTCACTGGCAGCTATAGGAATTAACAGAGGGGAAATGTCACAAAAATCATTTGTGGATAATGGGCGTGTCACAATGATGTCACAGTGGATTGTGAATAAAAAAGTGAACTATCCTTAACAAAGGACTAGGGAATAACTTGAGGTTATCAATCACTCTCAGATCTATTCTTTAGGCCAGAAACTGACTGGTGTAAACATGACCGATGTAAATCTTTTGTATTCTACTTGATGTTTTAAGATCAACAAATTCATATTTACGTTTAGATCTAGTCATTATGCAATTCCAGAACTGGAGTTAATCTTATTAAAGTTATTCAAGTCCCTCCTTAGATTTTTTGGGGGTGGGGGGGGGACCAAAGCCTTTCCAGTTAACGTAACAAAGGTTTTGGCATAGCATTTTTTTTTCTGGTGTCCATTCTAAAGTCTGGAGTCCATTAAGCTCTGAAGTAGGAATCCAAGCAGTTGTCTCTCAGACTCTACAGCCAGACTTTGGAGCTACTGGTAAAGTCTAACCCCCAAATTCTTCTTTGGCTGACAAACGTCAACAAAGACCCCTAGAGACACCAAAGAGAGGTGAGCAGTGAAGTGAAGCCTCATTGTATTGGCTCATTATGGGATCCTGCAGTGAGGAAGAAGCCATTTTGTAGCACCACAAGGTCAATATCTGAAAGCCAGAGCGATGGAGGGGATCAGCCATGAGATTTTTAATTTCAGAAGGTGTAAAGGGACTTTCCTGGTAACTGACAGTCTGTGAATCCTAATGGACTGTGAGGATTGGGAGGATAAGATGTTAAGCTGGTGAATATTTTCCTGGTTTCTTATGGAGTTGTGAATTGATCAAATATACAATATTTTCCCTATTTCTCAATTACTATGTAATTTTCCTTAGCATTGCATGCCATTTATTTTGATGTTTGGAAGGTAGGCTTACCTTCTGACACACATTTCTGGAAACATATCTGTAAATAAAGTCTTTATGCATGCAAGTACAAAAGGAAATCCTCAAGCAGTGAACAATTGAACTATTGATGGTTGTCATCAAGGATAAGGTTGTTATACAGTAAATAAGAAAATAACTTTCAGGGTGTCCAATGAACACAGAACAACATTAGCCGTCAGTAGTAACATTTACCAAATATGGTAAAGATCCTGCTGTAAAAACATGACTTGAAAAGATGATAGATAGCCTATATATACACATTTCAGTTAATAATACAATTATTTAACTAATAAGTACTTTCATCATGCTCCAATCATTACATGTTTTACCCTGTTTTTCTTATGATGATCAATATTATTGCTATGCATATTGATATTCATAATTGGGATACCATCTTATGAAATATTAACAACTGAACAGCTGCTTTTAAGATGCTGAGAGGTTGTATATCATTATCTCGCGATCCTGATTCTTTTTTCCAAGAATTTGGGGGTTATTTCCAATAACAAGTTCTGAGGATAGCTGTCACATTCTATTACGGTGCCCTGAATGATTCTGTGCTCTTTTCCCAATCCAGTGGTTTTCCATAACAATGCAATTTAAAGGGTGGAAAGCCTGAGGCGACAAGAATTTATCCTCTTCAGTTAACGGACAAAAGTTCTTCCCACAACAAACCTGCCCATATGCCTTGTGTAGACCCACTTGACAAAGCCACAGCCTCATCTTCTTTGTTTTTGTATGTAAGCCATTTGTATCTACAAAGAACTAATCATTGTCAAAATAATATAAACCATCCTGAGAAAGCCCAATAGCATTGCAAAGAGACATGTAAATGAAAGGATTCGTTGTAACAGAACATTCCTCTATTGAGTTGTGTGAGATAACACACACACATAAGCCCTTTAAAATAAAAAGCATACAGTGGGACATATCTATACCATAGAAATTTAATCTCATTATAGTTCTGTGTTCTACACACCGTCTACTCTGATCCCCTGAAAAATACAATCAAATTGTAATGTAGGCCTACGTGACAGGATAGGTCCTTCATTTTGGTCCTTGTTTCCCAGGGGACCCCAAGTTGTGATGAATATGTAAAAGTGTATAAAACCACCCCTTAGACTTGTGGAAGGTGAGAGCTTTTGTCCCTCAAGGTCATGGTCATGTGTAGTCTGTGCTGTGCAAGTCTATTTCGCTGAGATACAGTGTTTATTTATTTGTATCAGTGCTTATTTGTTTAAAGTATTCAAATGATTGTGTGAAATTATGGCACTGCAATAATGTATTTTGTTTTCAGTTGGTTTCATGTGTTTAGAGTGTCAGATGGGGGTCCAAGCACAGTGAATCTGACCTCCCTTATGTGCATTTTTGGTCAAACATGATCTTGGTCAGCAACTACTGAGGTCTGAAAGCACTGCAGCCTAGTACTGTAGGAAGTGAGAGACTTCCAGTGGAAGTAACAGATCTAAGCAAATTATGGTGTATACACTGAGTGTACAAAACATTAGGAACACCTTCTTAATATTGAGTTGCACCCCCCTTTGCCCTCAAAACCGCCTCAATTCGTCGAGGCATGGACTCTACAAGGTGTCAAAAGCTTTCCACACGGATGCTGGCCCATGTTTACTCCAATGCTTCCCACAGTTGTGTCAAGCTGGCTGTATGTCCTTTGGGTGGTGGAACATTCTTGACACACAGGAAACTGTTGAGCGTGAAAAACCCAGCAGCGTTGCAGTTCTTGACACACTGAAACCGGTGTGCCTGGCACCTACTACCATACTCAGTTCAAAGGCACTTCAAAATGTTGTCCCCAATTGCTTCAAGATGTTCACCATTGTTCCTGTAACCAAGAAAGCAAAGGAACTGAACTAAATGACTGTCACCCCGTAGCACTCACTTCTGTCATCATGAAGTGCTTTGAGAGGCTAGTTAAGGATCACCTCCACCTTACCAGGCACCCTAGACCCACTTCAATTTGCATACCGCCCCAATAGATCCACAGACGATGCAATCACCATTTTACTGCACACTGCCCTATCCCTTCTGGGCAAGAGGAATACCTATGTAAGAATGCTGTTCATTGACTACAGCTCAGCATTCAACACCATAGTACCATCCAAGCTCATCATTAAGCTCGGGGCCCTGGGTCTGAACCCCGCTCTGTGCAACTGGGTCCTGGACTTCCTGACGAGCCACCCCCAGGTGGTGAAGAAGAAGTGGCAACAGTGGCTCTTCAACTTCAGGAGGCTGAAGAAACCCTCAGGATGCTAACACCCTCACAAGCGTTTACAGATGCACTATTGAGAGCATCCTGTCTGGCTGTATAACCGTCTGGTATGGCAAATGCACCGCCCGCAACCGCAGGGCTCTCCAGAGGATGGTGTGTTCTGCCCAACGCATCACCGCGGGCACACAGCCTGGCCTCCAGGACACCTACAGCACCCCATGTCACAGGAAGGACAAAAATACCATCAAGGACATCAACCACCTGAGCCACGGTCTGTTCACCCCGCTATCATCCAGAAGGCGATGTCAGTACAGGTGTATCAAAGCTGGGACCGAGAGACTGAAAAACAGCTTCTATCTCAAGGCCATCAGACTGTTAAATAGCCATTACTAGCCAGCCTCCACCTAGTACCTCACCCTGAACATAGTCACGGTCACTAGCCGGCTACCACCCGGTTACTCAACTCTCCACCTTAGAGGCTGCTGCCCTATATGCATAGACATGGAATCACTGGCCACTTTAATAATGTTTACATACTGTTTAACTCATTTCATATGTACAGTGCCTTGCAAAAGTACTCATCCCCCTTGGTGTTTTTCCTATTTTGTTGCATTACAACCTGTAATTTTAATTGATTTTTATTTGGATTTCATGTAATGGACATACACAAAATAGTCCAAATTGGTGAAGTGAAATGACAAAAAAAACTTGTTTTATAAAATTCAAGAAAATAAAAAAACAGAAAAGTGATGTGTGCATATGTATTCACCCACTTTGCTATGAAGCCCCTAAATAAGATCTGGTGCAAACAATTACCTTCGGAAGTCACATAATTAGTTAAATAAAGTCCACCTGTGTGCAATCTAAGTGTCACATGATCTGTCACATGATCTCAGTATATATACACCTGCTCTGAAAGGCCCCAGAGTCTGCAACACCACTAAGCAAGGGGCACCACCAAGCAAGTGGCACCATGAAGACCAAAGAGCTCTCCAAACAGGTCAGGGACAAAGTTTTGGAGAAGTACAGATCAAAGTTGAGTTATAAAAAATATCAGAAACTTTGAACATCCCACAGAGCACCATTAAATCCATTATTAAAAAAGGGAAAGAATATGGGACCACAACAAACCTGCCAAGAGAGGGCCGCCCACCAAAACTCATGGACCAGGCAAGGAGGGCATTAATCAGAGAGGCATCAAAGAGACCAAAGATAACCCTGAAGGAGCTGCAAAGCTCTACAGCGGAGATTGGAGTATCTGTCCATAGGACCACTTTAAACCATACACTCCACAGAGCTGGACTTTATGGAAGAGTGGCCAGAAAAAGCCATTGCTTAAAGAAAAAAATAAGCAAACACATTTGGTTTTCGCCAAAAGTCATGTGGGAGACTCCCCAAACATATGGAGGAAGGTACTCAGATGAGACTAAAATTGAGCTTTTTGGCCATCAAGGAAAATGCTATGTCTGGCGCAAACCCAACACCTTTCATCACTCCGAGAACATCATCCCCACAGTGAAGCATGGTGGTGGCAGCATCATGCCGTGGGAATGTTTTTCATCGGCAGGGACTGGGAAACTGGTCAGAATTGAAGGAATGATGGATGACTCTAAATACAGGGAAATTCTTGCGGGAAACCTGTTTCAGTCTTTCAGAGATTTGAAACTGTGACAGAGGTTCACTTTCCAGCAGGACAATGACCCTAAGCATACTGCTAAAGCAACACTTGAGTAGTTTAAGGGGAAACATTTAAATGTCTTGGAGTGGCCTAGTCAAAGCCCAGACCTCAATCAAATTGAGAATATGTGGTATGCCTTAAAGATTGCTGTACAGAACCCATCCAACTTGAAGGAGCTTGAAGGAGCTGGAGCAGTATTGCCTTGAAGAATGGGCAAAAATCCCAGTGGCTAGATTTGCCAAGCTGATAGAGACATGCCCCAAGAGACTTGCAGCTGTAATTGCTGCAAAAGGTGGCTCTACAAAGTATTGACTTTGGGGGGGGGTGAATAGTTATACACGCTCAAGTTTTCTGTTTTTTTGTCTTATTTCTTGTTTGTTTCACAGTAAAAATATGTTGTATCTTCAAAGTGGTAGGCATGTTGTGTAAATCAAATGATACAACCCCCCCAAAAAATCTATTTTAATTCCAGGTTGTAAGTCAACAAAATAGGAAAAATGCTAAGGGGGTGAATACTTTCGCAAGCCACTGTATATACTGTATTCTACTGTATTCTAGTCAATGCCACTCCGACATTGCTCATCTTAAAAATCCTTCTTTAACCGGTCTCCTCCCCTTCATCTACAATGATTGAAGTGGATTTAACAAGTGACATAAATAAGGGATCATAGCTTCACCTGGATTCACCTGGTCAGTCTATGTAATGGAAAGTACAGGTGTTCCTAATATTTTGTGCACTCAGTGTATAAACCCTGGATTGCTGATGCTATGTATTGGCCAATGAGGGGCTTTGAAGACACAAGTCAGCCATATTGGTAATCCTCAGAAGGAGTAGTCCTCCATAGGAATTAATGCAATTCTACAGTTTTTAAATTAAAATCAAGGACAAAATTACATGTATATAAGTATTTTTGTTGTTGTAGGGGGGACAGTAAGATTAGTACTATATAAAAATATCTACTTAAAGGGAGAGAAAAAAATTATATTAATTTTTATTTGTGTGTTTAGCTCACATATAATTTATACGTATTCTTTAAGGTGTCTGTAATAGAATATCCCTGGCAAAAACGAATGTAGACATTAAAGATGGGATATGCGAAATGTGAAATAGAGCCAATGGTCGATCCAGGCGCATTTGTTACAGTTTTTGTTTTGTTTTTGAAAAGGATGAGCTGATTATCCAGCAACGTAATAAAACAAAGTCGTAGTACAT
Organism: Salvelinus alpinus; assembly: GCF_045679555.1. Lineage (NCBI taxonomy): Eukaryota > Metazoa > Chordata > Actinopteri > Salmoniformes > Salmonidae > Salvelinus > Salvelinus alpinus. Next base: position 66,215,532 of record NC_092093.1, read on the forward strand.
ACTCTGCTATTCTATCGTGCGTGCAATGATGTCAGAGGGAATAAAACAGTGTTCGTTGTGTCAAGGAATGACTTTATTGTTGTAACATCGCAAACGGACTTGGCAGTTTCAACGCAATGGATTCCAACTTTAATAAATGCATTTCTATAGCTTCCAAACTTTTTTTTAACAATGGTGGGAGAGTACCAAAATGGAGGTGCGGTCCCTTCAAAACAGCGCCCCCCGTGCCGTCAGTCATCTAGTGTATGTATAATCACTGGATATAAGTAATTTGTGTCAATATGTTTTTTATGTCTGCCTTTGACTGTTTCCCTATAAATGGGCCTAGAACCTGTGACTTTGAATAGATGTTACTTACACATTGGGCCACACATATCACAAAACCATCACAGCATCAGGCAATTGTTAGGAGCCAAACAGCTTCTACAAACACAAAAACAAATAAAATCAATATGTCAGGGTCAGGATGTTCCAGGACACCCTCTATTGGGTTTGTCAATACTAAAACGTTAACCTTCATGATAAGCTTTGTGTGAAACTATGTTACAGAATTCATAACTGTTTTGAGAAAAATGGGTCTGTCTGCTGACTGAATTATTGCATATAACATTTGCATTACGCCTACATAAATCTAACAGTTGTGGATTCCTTCTGTATAGGTGCACTACATTGACAAATCTACAATACACTTTATTAAACAATAGATGGGCAAAGTGCTTTGGCAGTTTTTACATTCATGCTATTTTCAAATTCCCAGACTATTGATTAATTTTCACCCCCAGCACGCGGGCACCAGGATTTTCACTATGGCCTTTTGTCATTGGATGCCAGGTTCAGATTCACAATCCCATTGGCTCTCTGGCTGTCAGTCTGAAATGTTGCTGATTTTTGCGCGGGTCGTGAACGCGCAACACAGACAGAAACGTAACTGCTCTGAGACTGTCTGGAGTCTGTCTGAAACTGATAAAATTGGAGATGGAGTTAAGGCTCTAGCTATGTAAATTGATAAGAAATCATGAATTCGAAATGGGAATTTACAGTCACTCAACAATGCTAGTGATTGAATTACGACGCAATACAAATCAATATTTAGGCTCATGCTTTGAAAGTTTTCCAATGTTTATCATCAGACAATTCATTATGCACAGGTAAGACTACCGTCTGTATATCGCGATACTATTTTATATAAGCTTACTAAATGCTGTTATTCATTGCTGTTAAACATGTCTATGTTATTATGATAAAGATTGGGAATGTGTTATTGTAACATAAAAGTAACCAACATTACATGCTGTTAAATTGACGTCATTGCTGTTAATTCGTTGATATAACGCTGCATGCGTTGTGTGATGTGAATGATGCTCTGTACAGACATACGCAATTGTTGCTTTTGGGAATATGTAGCCTATCTATCCCTCATTCTTCGTCCTGTAGCCTACTTTGTGAATGTGCGCAGGCAACGCATCTTTGCTCTCGTGAATACCGTTATTCTTAATAACCCTTTGAGCACCTCACGAGAGTGGCGCGTACCTGTTGAGCATCTTCAGAGGATGATGATAGCTTTTTTGAAAATGTTATCGGTGTGATATACCTTAATGTTACGCCAAACTAGCATATTAGTCATTTGTTGTTTTTGGATGACGAACCATTTTCAACTTTGAATTAATTTGAATTAATTTAGTGTAGCTGCACTGAGCGTGTGTATATGACCACAAGAGCCGTTGTTGGCACGTAGAAAAATAGTTTACACGTAGGCACATTTGTTTTCTAGTGTGCTCTTCCCCCGCAGGTATGATCTTCTTCGGGTTCTGAAAAGAAGCCTATCAGCTGAAGTTTAAGCGTAACGTGGCATTTCAATGGAGCAATTATTTGAAAGGTTGGTTCTGGTTGAAAAGTAAATAAGAGGTATGGTAAAAAAATGGCGTCTACCTGTTTAGGTAAGGCAGGATAGCGCCTAACCCAAAAAGTAAATTATATCTATTGGTCAAAGAGACCTTAATCATGGATTGGAAGTTGGAACTGTGTCAAAACATGAGTAACAGTTAGGACTTTTCTTTATTCACACAGTCAAGGTATATAGGTAACAAGTTGTTACTTCAGGTTAGGGAGGGCCATGTAGCCCTGAAGATGAACCAAAACGTCATAAGTCTCAGGCAGTAGGTTTATTTGTCTTTTAGTCTACTGCACCTCACAAAGGTGGTTGATTACTGGTCATTCACTGGATTTGGCATAGGACACTAGAATTACTTGCATTTTTGTTGAAGAGAAGCCATTCAAAATGGTTGTAATAAGACACAAAATAAATTGTGTAGCCTGAAACATTTACATGGTAGATTTTTCCATTACACATACAATTAACTTCTAAGAAATTGTCTTTAGATACAAAAGTTCTCTATCCTTTTTTATTTTTTTTGCCTCAGTCAGAGATGAATCTTTGCATGTGAAATAGACACCTTTGCTTTGTCTTGTAGTTGTATGAAGGCACTAGTCTGGTCTGACAGGGCAAGATGGCGGCTGTTGAAGTCTCAAAGCATTGTTATGTCCCATCGCCTATTGATTCTTTGGCTAGTTGATGAATGTGATGAGACAAATCTTGGACAGAATAGTATAACACACAGTGCGGTTATCCGCGTTAGATTAGAGAAATCATTGATTTATTTGGTACTGCTAAATCTAAAGTGAGCTTTCATTGCACCGAAACTTCTTTTTGGTTATGTAAACAATTTTTCTGGGCATTGTTATCCAATATTATTCCCACATCACCCCTGTTTTTGATATGCATATGATATGAGTTATCTCAGTGTCTGGTTTTGTTTCAGCCAAAATATCCATAGTATTCAGTCTCACGCCTCTCGTCGTCACAGTAGAAGGGAATGAAAAAGTTCCGAAAATGAGCAGGGCAGCCTGGAACATTGAGAACTCACCGGCACACCCATCACAATTTTCCTCATGGCTCAAAATGACTCATGCCATTATGGTTTGACATAACCAATGCAAGTAATAGACAAGTCTTCGATGCAGACTCTTTGACGTGCCAAATGTGCTTAATGGACACAAGATTTCATAGCCTACATTTAATACAGTAAAAACTACAAAAACCACAAATGATCCGAATGAGTTCTAATGCCTAGTTAATGATGTACAGTAGTAGACCACTAGATGTACAGTAGTAGACCACTAGAGCTCTTCTTTAGACAGGCCTAATCAGAGAGATGCTGATAGATGCAAGGGCACTTTGGGTGCTGTTCAACGGCCCTCTGGGTGCAGTCTGACAGTACATGTTATTTCCGCTCGGTGGCTCTGTGATGTTTATCTGTGACTCTTATCACTGACCGGCCTAGACAGATCACTTAATTATCACCTGTTAAAGCTTGCTTTGTGTATCTGCTGTCAGACCTTGTCCTCACTGAGCCCTCATCATACTCCTTAATGGTTTTTGAAAGGTTTTAGATTGTTTTCAATGTAGCCTAACTTGGGAAGTGTGCAGCCACGCTTAAACATGCCAGCTCCTTTGATCTTTTCAGGTGTGTCCCTAACCTGACCTGTAATTATGGCTCTCAAATTGTTTTCATTTTTTCCGGTTGCACTTTACTGAAAGCAGACCGGTACATTATGCAGTTATAATGCTTAAGAGCATGTCAGTGGCACTTAAAACAGGCTCTGTCCTTAATCCTATATCAAGCATGGATTATTATTTTGTTTTTCATGTTAGCAGCATATTTAGATGTTTGTTGTCTTTGTTTACAGGGGCCCTTATGACACCTTGAACCCTGTCGATAACCCCCCCATGTCTGTAGTGATGACACTTTTCCAGGGATGATGGTAAGATTCTTGTTGACCTGTTTTTCGCTAAAGCACATTTGAGCATGTTGCAAGGAGAGAAGAGAAATGCTAGGAATGCTGTAAGGTTTTGGGTAAAGAGAGAAAGTGTTATCGCCTTGGGGGAACATGAGTTTGCTGCACGGACTAATATTAACAGAAACTGAGTAGTAGCTTGCATCGTCAAATCTGATATGACGCTGAGAAATGGCACATTGCACTCAGCACTGCAGTCCACTCATTTTCAGCAATTTTTTCTAATAAACTCAGATTCTTGATCTCTTCATAAGATAATACAGAAATGTGGATCTGAAGTCGGATAACTTTTCGCCAGAGGCTTTTAGCTGGGGAAAAAATACTGGCGTATAGCTCAGAACAATTTTACTACTCTGCTATTGGTTCCCTTTTGCTTGCCTCACTCTAGTGGCCGAAGTCACAATTTATGGTCTAGCATCATGGAACTTCCCAGAGAGAATGGGGGTTCATCTTTCATGTAAAGCCGTTTGATATTTTATCTAAACATGTCTTGGGGTATCTCTGTGCTCATACAATATATTACTTTAGGTTAAGTTCGGTAATTTCATCTTTGAGCAGTGCACCACACAACAGCGACACCAGCCAATGCTGCTTTCTAAATGGCTGGTTGTTTTTCCTATTCCTGACTACGTAATGACGCTGCACTCTGGAAACAGGGCGTTTCCTTTGACATTGGTCTGGCATATTTTTGAATCAAGGCTCAAGGCCTTTGCTGTATTTTAAGGGGTCTCCTGGCAGCCTGCCAGAATATGGGCCCACTTTCCTCGTCCCCCATGGCTGCACAAGATCATGAGTCTTTGCACAGCTGTACTCTTTGCTGGTCTTAGCTGTTGAAATCTCAAGGCCAGCAGCCTCCATTTTATGCTAGCGAAGGGGAAAGAGTTTGCGCTCCAGTGTAGCTACTGGAACAGGCTAATTGAAAATGCAGCGCGTATAGGAATCAGGGCGATTTGTACTAAAAGACGGTTTCCCGTCAATCTGCATAAAATTGTATCATACGACATTATCCAGTTGTCAAATAAAATAAAATAAAATAGTTGACTGTTCTCAGCAGAGACTGTATATTATCTTACATTTGACCGCGATCCAACATGTCCTATGATATATATTTTTTTAAATATGTAAAATAAATGTTTATGTGAAATAAAAACATTTCACAATATAAAAAATATATATAGTTTTCAGTTTTCAGGTTCATTTTAACTGGTTATCTGTTGTTTTGTCCTAAAATAAAAATGTAACCTTGATAAATACAGATAGTGGGAAATATGTAGGCCTATATATGACCTCATTTCAAAACGTACCAAGTCGTGTTATTTTTAGTATCAAATATTATCAGATGGTGCTTATATAATACATATAAAAAAGACAAAATAAAATCGTAGATTTGCAAACAAATATATTATTCACTTTTTCGTGAACTTGAAGAATTGCAATCAAATTAGATTTACACAAATAAGGATACATACCACATTGTATAATATTGACTGATTATTGTAAAATATGATAGAATGACGTTACGTGACAATTTAATGTCTTTGTATTTTTGTTGTTGTTTGTTTTTGCAATTTCACGTCGTTATTTGGCTGGTTTTTAAACAAAGGCTACAAAACCATTTTGTACTGTAAATGGTTTGAGGTCTAATATTGTATATTTTAGCGTTCATTTTGTGTAACCCATTGAAATATTTATTGCGATTGTACACCCATCATTACTGCAAACCCAAACGGTATATATGGGTATATTATGAATATTCTTTTGCAATAAAGGTAACTTTCAACTAACGTTTCAATCAATTATTATACTATAATAGAATGGATGTTACATGAGGAATGAATTAACAAATAAACTCACCCCCTGAAGTGGACATTCGCAACTAAACCTTTAAACTGATAAGACTTTATGGTGTTGGCCTTCGAGTTCATTATGTTTTGGAATAATATTTGATGTTTTATACTTGCCCACATAATTTTTTAATTGCGTGAATTCACATTCACTTGTAATACGTTTTCTATATACTATTTGTCAACATACTTTTGAACAATCAAAGAATTATCAGGTTTTAAAGAAACGTATAAGTGAGGAAGAAAATACTCATCAACTGTAAATGTCCTTACATTGAAATGTCTCTCTCTGTCCTGTGTATAGTCTAGTTGAAAGTATTTAACATGTTCCCATATAGTAAAAACTGTAGCTACAAACTCCACGTATGACGAGTGACTTAATCTTTTGAATTGTGGGGCATAGATGACTGGTGTCTCTTACTTTCACTCTCTGAATGCTGGTCTTGGTCTACTGTAAAAAAAAAAACTTTTGTGAAGGCCGAACTATGTTTCTATACCACATAACACAAGAATGTCTGTCAGTGACGCGTTGAGCTGCCATGCTACTCCCTCGTCACAAAGGTAGAAAGAGTGAAAGAGGACTGTGGGTTTGTGTGTGTGTTGTGGTGTGGAGAGGCGTGTTGGGGGAGCTTTGAGGGCTGGTGGTGGAGTAGGAGAATCAAGCTTTAGCTTAATGTCAGGTTGTCTGCACTATAGTCCTGGATTTTCACTGTTCTCTCAGACTTCTTGACCTTCAGGGTGAGACAAAGCGAAGCCCAGCACAGTTGAGCTGAGTTTTCTGCAGTGAGATTCCTCGGGTACATTGGGGTTTGGAACACATGGGATTAGATTCATCTACATTTTCTATTTGGTAATGACCCCAGCAGGCATTATAGATCCTTTTACATTGATGGTTGTGGCTGAAGTATTACATAACAACCAAAAACATGAAGATCTCCCAAAGTTTTAAACAAGGCACTGCATGACTGAGCTTTCGTAAAAATTGTGAAAATATATATTTTTGTACCGTACACGCATAGTACATAGAATAAAGGCTGCTTAGTTCAAAGTTAATTCTGCTGAGGAATATTAGTACTTTATTTTGTGATACTCTTATTATTATGAGTACTCTGAGGTTCTAAGTAATTTATGACAAGGTTGGTTGTGTAAAAAAAAAACACATGTACCTTCTAGGCAGCTGCAAGAGTCGAAAGTGTGTTTGTTTCGATATAAGAAAATGTGTTTTGTAGTTTAAGATAACAACCTAGCTACCATTTAGCAGATACTCTAATCCAGAGTGAACAGTAACTTTGTCTTTACTGTTGTCTAAAGGGCTATCCATATAGGGCTATGGGTATGAAGAAGAGACATATTCCCTGACCTTATATTAGCATTTGTTTGTGTTTCATGTCCAAATCAGGGATAATTACTTTATTTGGTGGGGGGGATGCTAAAAAGTAAGCATTTGGAGACACTGGTCAGGTAAACAAAACCAAAGTAAGTAATTGTGGTCTTGTCCATAGACTGCTCACATGGTAAGGAAACCAATATGTATTTTTGTCATTTGAGTGAACTATCCATTTTTAAAGTCTTGATATGTAGCACATTTTGTTACTCAATGTTCCTTCTGACATTGTAATGAAGACATTGTAATAATGTTGTATCATGTTTGTACAGTACAGTACACATTTCATGCTACTCATCCTTTCAAGTCTGGTATGTGTGTACCAGGATCCTTCTCAGCCATAAAGCCTACCTTGACGAGGATTGGCTTTCCTCTCACAAACGAAGGGATCATCAGACAGGAAAGATTAGCTGGACAAAAAATATCAATGCCAATGAAAACATGGAGTAAACATCAGATTACACTCTTAGAAAAAAAGGTGCTATCTAGAACCTAAAAGGGTTCTTCGGGTGTCCCCATAGGAGAACCCTTTGAAGAACCCTTGTTGGTTCCAGAGTAGAACCCATTTGTTTCCAGGTAGAACCATTTTGGGTACTGTAGGACCCTTTCCACAGAAGGGTTCTACCTGGAACCAAAAACTGTTTATAGCTTGGAAACAAAAAGGGTTCTCCTATAGGAACAGCCAAAGAACCATTTTGGAAGCCGTTTTTTCAAAGGGTGTACTAATGGAAGTAAAGTTTTGAACATATAGTAGGCGAATGGCTCTGTGAGCATGTCAAGTGGACTGCTTGTTTCTTTTGGGGAGCTGTTTATTTTGAATGGTAACCAAGTGAATGGTTTGTTTCAGATATTGACTGCGGTGCTCAGTCTGAATGCTAAGTGATTTCCCATGTTCCACCGTTCTAGGTGCAGCTGCTGGTTTTAGGATGTGCATACACAGCATGTTCTTTTCCACCCAGCTGCGTAACAATGACAGCTCCAGCAATTTCCCCTGTTTTCATTTGACTGCAACTCCTTCAGCCACTGCCTTTTACATGGGGTTTACTCGTCTATAAAACTCTCCATAACACTTGTGAAAAAACGGTAGGGGTGGGTGAGCAACGTCTGACTTCTGACTGCAACCCCTAGCCTTGAAGACTGCCCTTACAGAAAAAACACATTCATTTCAAATGATCCCATGTGATCTTATGTGAATTTAATGTGACAACATGGAAAAGCAACATGTGATGCAATGAAACTACACATGATAACATTTGAATGTTTTTTAAGTGAAAGTGCAGATTCGATTTTCACATGTCTATTTCACATATGAAAATGCAACATGGCGCCGGAAGGGCACTGGAGGGCTCTGTCGGCTCTTAACCAACCATGCTATTTTGTTTGTTTTTTCGCGTTGTTCGTAACTTGTTTTGTACATAATGTTACTACTACCGTCTCTTATGACTGAAAAGAGCTTCTGGACATCAGAACTGCGATTGCTCACCTCAGACTGGACGAAGAGTTCTTCTTCAATGAGTCGGACGGTAGGGATGTAATACAGACACCCGACCAGGCCCAGGTCCCCGTTATTCGCTGGAGAAGGAAACAGAGGTTTCGCGGACAGAGATCAGGGTGCCTTGTGTGGGACGAACTGAATCATGGTTGAACGACGACATTAAGAACATACAGCGGGTTATACACTCCATCAGCAGGACAGAACAGCAGCCTCTGGTAAGACATGGGGCGGGGGCCTATGCATTTATGTAAACAACAGCTGGTGCACAATATCTAAGGAAGTCTCAAGGTTTTGCTCGCCTGAGGTAGTGTATCTCATGATAAGCTGTAGACCACACTATCTACCTAGAGAGTTTTCATCTGTATTTTTCGTAGCTGTCTACATACCACCACAGACCAATGCTGGCACTAAAGCCACACCCAATGAGCTGTATACCGCCATAAGCAAACAGGAAAAAGCTCACCCAGAGGCGGCGCTCCTAGTGGCCGGGGACTTTAATGCAGGGAAACTTAAATCAGTTTTACCTAATATCTATCAGCATGTTAAATGCGCAACCAGAGGGAAAAGAATTCTAGACCACCTTTACTCCACACATAGAGACGCGTACAAAGCTCTTCCTCGCCCTCCATTTGGCAAATCTGACCATAACTCTATCCTCCTAATTCCTGTTTACAAGCAAAAATTAAAGCAGGAAATACCAGTGACTCGGTCTATAAAAAAGTGGTCAGGTGAAGCAGATGCTAAACTACAGGACTGTTTTGCTAGCACAGACTGGAATATGTTTCTTCCGGTGGCATTGAGGAGTGCACCACATTAGTCACTGGCTTTATCAATAAGTGCATTGAGGACGTCATTCCCACAGTGACCGTATATACATACCCCAACCAGAAGCCATGGATTACAGTCAACATTCGCAATGAGCTAAAGGGTAGAGCTGCCTCTTTCAAGAAGCAGGACTCTAACCCGGAAGCTGATAAGAAATCCCGCTATGCCCTCCGACGAACCATCAAACAAGCAAAGCGTCAATACAGGACTAAGATCGAATTGTCCTACACCGGCTCCGACGCTCATCGGATGTGGCAGGGCCTGCAAACTATTACAGACTACAAAGGGAGAGCTGTCCAGTGACACAAGCCTACCAGACGAGCTAAATAACTTCTATGCTCGCATCGAGTCAAGTAACACTGAAACATGCATGAGAGCATCAGCTGTTCCAGATGACTGTGTGATCACGCTCTCTTCAGCCGATGTGAATAAGACCTTTAAACAGGTCAACATTCACAAGGCCGCAGGGCCAGACAGATTACCAGGACGTATACTCCGAGCATGAGCTGACCAACTGGCAAGTGTCTTCACTGACATTTTCAACCTCTCCCTGTCTGAGTCTATAATACCAACATGTTTCAAGCAGACCACAATAGTCCCTGTGCCCAAGAACACTAAAGTAACCTGCCTAAATGACTACCTACCCGTAGCACTCACATCTGTAGCCATGAAATGCTTTGAAAGGCCGGTCATGGCTCACATCAACACCATTTTCCCAGAAACCCTAGACCCACTCCAATTTGCATACCGCAACAACAGATCCACAGATGATGCCATCTCTATTGCACTCCACACTGCCCTTTCACACCTGGACAAAAGGAACACCTATGTGAGAATGCTATTCATTGACCACAGCTCAGCGTTCAACCCCGTAGTGCACGCAAAGCTCAACATTAAGGTAAGGACCCTGGTACTAAACACCTCCCTCCGCAACTGGATCCTGGACTTCCTGACGGGCCTCCCCCAGGTGGTAAGGGTAGGTAACAACACATCCACCATGCTGATCCTCAACACGGGGGCCCCTCAGGGGTGTGTGCTCATTCCCCTCCTGTACTCCCTGTTCACTCATGACTGCATGGCCAGGCACGACTCCAACACCCTCATTAAGTTTGCTGATGACAAAACAGTGGTAGGCCTGATCACCGACAACGATGACACAGCCTATTGGGAGGGGGTCAGAGACCTGACCATGTGGTGCAAGGACAACAACCTCTCCCTCAACGTGATCAAGACAAAGGAGATGATTGTGGACTACAGGAAAAGGAGGACTGAGCACGCCCCCATTCTCATCGACGGGGCTTTAGTGGAGCAGTTTGAGAGCTTCAAGTTCCTTTGCATCCACATCACCAACAAACTAAAATTGTCCAAGCACACCAAGACAGTCGTGAACAGGGCACAACAAAACCTATTTTGCCAAAAGATTTTTCCAAAGGATTTGGCATGGGTCCTCAGTACCTCAAAAGGTTTTACAGCTGCACCATCGAGACCATCCTGACGGGTTACATCACTGCCTGGTATGGCAACTGCTCGGCCTCCGACCGCAGGGCACTACAGAGGGTAGTGTGTACGGCCCAGTACATCACCCGGGCCATCCAGGACCAGGCGGTGTCAGAGGAAGGCCCTAAAATGTGTCATAGACTCCAGCCACCCTAGTCATAGACTGTCTTCTCTGCTACCGCATAGGCAAGTGGTACCGGAGCACCAAGTCTAGGTCCAAGAGGCTCCTAAATAGCTTCTATCTCCAAGCCATAAGACTCCTGAACAGCTAATCAAATGGCTACCCAGACTATGTGCAATACCCCCCCCCCCCCCCCCCCGATGCTACTCTCTGTTATTATGTATGCATAGTCACTTAAATAACTACCTACATGTACATATTACCTCAATTACCTCAACACTGGTGCCCCTGCACATTGACTCTGTACCAGTACCCCCTGTATATAGACCCACTACTGTTATTTACTGTTGCTCTTTAATCGTTAGTTATTCTCATCTTTTTGGGGGGGTATTTTCTCAAAACTGCATTGTTGGTTAAGGGCTTGTAAGTAACCATTTCACTGTAAGGTCTACACCTGTTGTATTTGGCGCATGTGACAAATAAAATTTGATTTGATATTTCACGTGTTTGTTTTTGTAAGGGAAGTAATGAAATGCTATGGGGGTTTTAATGAAAGTGGTACGCTGTTCAGATAAAATACTGTAAACATCTAGAATCAATCTGATTCCATTTGACGTGATCACTTAGTGCAGGCTTTTCAATATGACCCAACCTGGGATTTGAAATCACAACCTCTGGATTTGGGTTGCCCTGATCTTTCTGCTGGGCCAAAGAGCATGTAGCGTTCTCAGAAGGCCCCTACAATGTCATTAGCTATAATAAATCTCTGCATTTAGCAAAAGAGTTCCCTCTAGGGGCCTCCCGAGTGGCACAGCGGTCTAAGGCACTGCATCGCATTGCTAGAGGCGTCACTACAGACCCTTGTGGCAGGTTGGGTGCCTGCAGGCTGACCGCCTGCAGGCTGACCTCGGTCGTCAGTTGAACAGTGTTTCCTCTGACACATTGGTGTGGCTGGCTTCCGGGTTAAGCGGGTGGGTGTTAAGAAGTGCGGTTTGGTGGGTCATGTTTCGTAGGACGCTTGACTCGATCTTCGCCTCCCGAGCCCGTTGGGGAGTTGCAGTGATGAGACAAGATCGAAATTGGGTAGATAAAGGGGGTAAAATAACCCGAAAAATATATATAAAAATGTAGGTTCCCTCTGCACTGCTATTTTAGTTATCACGTAATCTGACTATTCTGTCATCATTGATTTAATTGACTTATTTCAGCAATTTCAGGGTTTTCTGTATAGTTTAATGTTGGTGGGGCATATTATTATATTTTAATGTTACTCCTGAATAGTTTTGTAAAGCTGAGATTTACTTTGAAGTCCAAAGTGTAGGGATACAGGTGAAATCATTTATCGACACAGACATGGTGGCGTAGCAGGAAGATCAGAATGCCGTGAACCAAGAGGTTGTGAGTTCAAATCCCTGCTGAGGAACACGTTGAACAATAATTAATCATAATAAATGTACACAACATAATCATGTGTGTAAAATATGTAAGCTGAGAGCACTGCGACTGCGTGACGTTCCGGAGACATCCTAACGACTAATTTTTGTTTGCAGGGCATCACCTGTGAAATCTCATGTGAAAAATATCCACATGAAATAGCATTTCACATGAAGTGTTCCAAAACCATGATTTCACATGTGGAAGATTGTGATCACGTGAAACTTCATGTGAAATATCATTACATGTGCAAAACATCTTAACATTTCACGTGAAATCATATGTTTTCTCCAGAAGGTTGTCCAGATTGAATAGAGACCGTGGCTGGAAACTTTTGTCCAGGGATGATGGCATCTCATGTTAAACACATTTTCCTTTCCTATTATGTATCACTTTCATCGTAAGATACAGTATTACACATTCATGCCATGCTGCTGCCCTGGTTACTTATTTTCTCGAGTATTCTTGGGATGAATTGACCAATGGTATAGATGGGCAGGGGTTGCTTCCATGCTAACCCGTTGTTGTTGCTTTGTTCAGAGGAAAAATGGAAGGTGTTTAATGAAAGAGGGACATTAGAGAAGTGTATTCATATCTGGAGTTGGCAGTTGGCAGAATAATGAAATGGACTGTTTATTCCTCTCTCGCTTCACTCTTTCTCATTTATCTTAGTACACATTTGGTTGAGCGCTTCTTGTACTACCTGTACTTCTTGGCTGACCATTAGTCAGCTGAGTTAATTGAGAGTTCATGACTATCTCCCTAAAGGAAATGAAATACATAGCCTAGCGTATCACCTGCATAGTTAAGATATCGACCATCCTGGAGTATTCATTCCTGCACGCTTCCTCGTACGCATGGAAGATTTCGTCCCGAGGGTGTGTTAGCGTTTTTTTCTTGATTAGAGGCTCATTCTGTTCACCTGGAATACCTGCACTCTCTCTCCTTCAGCGCTGTGACCTTTCATGAATTAAGACGCCCAGGCAGTGGAGTTAGAACCAGTCTCTACCCCGCGGTTCCTCATAGCTACCATGACTAATTAGTAAAGCTCACCTCTCTCAAAGGTGGAATACATTATTTATTGTACAGGGAGGGTGGGGGTTGGAGGGTAAAGACTCACCTACTGCAAACCGTGAAAATCCACGTCAGTCAGGAGACCTTTAGGGTAGATTTCATATCTCACTGAGTGCGAGCTAGCATGCCTTCGGCCTGGTTCATATATTTGTCTCCACAGAAGTAAAAATGAAAGGGAAAATGCAGACTGCACCATGTCTTTCCTCCTGTCACACAATGGTGTGGAAAGGTCAGGCCTAATGAAGTCAGAGGTGTGACCCCTGGTATTCAGGGATGGTTCAGCGCTTGCCCCCACTCCACCAGCCATGTGGGTTAATCCCCATTTGATCCTAATTGATAGGCAATAACACAATCCTTATCCAGGAGCTGTTTTGTCTTCCGCAGCCCAACGTGAGTGTCGGTGACACAAAGTGTGAAAGCGCTAAACCAAATGTGAAATTGATATTTTTCATGTTTGTGTGCTTAAACCCTGCTGTTGTAAAAAAAAAATAGACATTTACAAAGTGCTGTGTTCAGTTTGTGTCATCTGAGGCTCTTAGTAGGGCTTACAACCATGACCTCCAGGATCCCTCATTGACCTCAATGGTAACGTTTGTTTTGACTTGACCTCTTTCATCTACAACACCATTTTAAGGACTGTTGTACAGCTGTAAACTGCGGGCTAATTACTTACCATTTCAAAAATACACTGCTCGGTTGCCCCTATCACTTCCATTGATTGTTTGCTAGCGGTGGCTTAAAGTTAGCTGAAGTTTCTAGAGGCTATTTAGCGAACCGAACCGTGGATTACAGTTTCTCCTGGCCAGTAGACTACTTTCATGGTGATGAATCATTTAACATCCAGTTGTAAAATACTGAACTTCCCCTTTAAACAAAGTTTTTAATGAGTTGATGTCTTTGGCTGGATTTTGAGGAGTCACTTAAAAATGGGGGAAGCATGAATACCGTATTATATTCACTGTTTACATAGGCCCTCATTTGTCAAACAATCATAACCTCCAACATGAATACACAGCGAATATCATTTTCATGGAATTATCAATATTAACGGGATCTTACAATAACATTTTGTGTCACATACAGTATGCAAATGTCTGGTGGTGAACATGCAATGTTCCGTGACATTTGTGACTGAGCAGTATATTTGGGTGACTGTCATCTCAAATCAAGGGGCACAATTAAAGATGGGTTTATGTTCACGTCAAGTCTTGTGCATATTACAAAGAAGTCTGGTTTATCAACCAGGAAACAAATATAGTGTAAGCTCATATCAGTAGAATGCTGCAGTTTGATGAGTCTAATGTGGAGTTTATGTTTGCTTCCCCATTTCAACCATTTCCAGAAACATCTAGTAGCTTTACTCCCCCTTTAAGCATTTTGCATGTTTTTTTTCTTCAGTGCGCTCATTGTTGAAGACTTTGGGCACTTTCATTAACTTCAGGACTGTGTACAAACAGTGATGCCAAGGAAACCGCAAGCTATGTTTTGGGGTAGCTGTTATGCATGGGCAACTCGCGTCACACCAGGCTACGATGAAGTTTAGCATATTTCAACTAGAAAGCTTTTATCACTGTTTTTATGAGTTACTTTTATCTGAAATTGTGTGTAACAAAAAAAAAAGCAGTTTTCAGATGTGTTTCGTCAATAAAGCCCCAGGTTTTTTAAATGTTGTTGGGGAAAACAAAAGGGGAGATTAGACTGCCATTTCTGCAAGTCTCCTTCAACTAGCACAATTAAGCAGGCTGTTTCAGCAGTGTGCTCAGCAGTGTGCAACAGCACACTTTGGCTGAGAAATGCCAGGTGTCGTGTCTGTTCTTGTTCGTTTCACACGGTGACTCGAGTCCCTCCCTGGAACGCCATTCGCAGGTCTCTGTAGGATTGGAAGTTGTTTTCAGTTTGTTTGTTACCAGAAGTAATGGGGAACCATAAGACCCGATAACATAATTTGTTGCTCGGAAAACATTCATATGGAACAAACGCTAATTACGAAGCCAAAATACTGTGGAGTGGGACTGTGCTTATATATTCCATTTGACTGCAGACACCTGCCCTCTTCATGCCACGCTCCCTCAAGTTGTCGCAAAACAGTCGAAGTGAACTGAGTAAGTCTCAGACATCCATCTGTAGACCCCACCCTTACCCTGCAGACAGACAGACACACCCTGCAGACAGACAGACACACCCTGCAGACAGACACAGACACACACACACACAATCGAGATGAAATCATAACAGCAATATCACAATGCCGTTTTGCCTTAAAGTATCATTTTCAGAGAAACAAGTAATTAAAAGTGATTACAGTTCAGGGTGAACTGATTATCATGGATTCAAAGTCTTATTGTTTGGCACACGCTCAGTTCTACCTGGAGGATTATTTGACCATGTAAAAAATCATTATCTAAATATTGCTTGTGTATAATCTTATCATGATGCCTGTAGATGCCTGATGATGATAGTTATGTAATTGGCATGTTTTCTAAAATGTCCCTCAATGGCTGGATTTGTTTTCTTTCTAGTCATGGACAACAACATTTGATGAGTTCTCTTGAGATAATTGCAACCTGCAAGAATTTTCTGCCTCTCTAACGATAGATATAGAGACCAGTTTCTGTCCAGTGTCTTTTCAAAGATGGCTGTCCGTTCCTCCAATGGGAATACAATGGATAAGGTATTGAGCGGCCTCCTCTCTTTAAGGATGACTGGCCGGTTGGATCCTCTTGTTCTCGTATTGTACCATGTCCGGAGAGATGCCCTTCAAATCCCTCACACCGGCCAAGAAAAGACATGGGCCTGTCATTGCTGAGGTAGGAGCTTTGATGAACATGTTACTATCACCTTCAGATCAACTAGAGATCATTTTGACATTAACACTCCTTTCTACACCATTTGTCAATTCAAAGTAATACACCCCCACCCCCCCACCCCCCCGCCCCCGATGATTTATGAATTAAAATGTGTGGTTATTAACAGATGGCTTAAGAATGGTGCTCAATAGCCACATTTTGATTGTTGTTGTTTTCTGCGGTTATGCAGCAAAAATACATATTTGCATAAATCCTTCAACATGGTTATAGCCCGCACTGGCTTTATTTGTAGATGCAGATTGGGTCCCAATCTCTGGGCTGAATGTGTGAGGCTTTACTGTATGTTTGCTTATCTGTCCAGCCATCCAATCTATTCAAATAGGATCCCTTTAATTAAAGGGAGGCGCGGCACGCCAGGCTTATTCTCTTCCAGGGACCTTTTCTCTTATTTTGGGGACCAGATGGTGGAGGGGCACGGAAGCTCCCCTTTTGTGTGGACTTCCCCTGTGAAAAGAGCCTCTCCTCCCTAATGTAATCAGTGGCACCGGAAGGGTCCATTCTGGGCTGTGAAAGGAGACAATTGGGTCTGGACACGTCCAGATTACAGAAACGCAGAGTTCATCGGCCGACCCTGCCCCCTTTGACCAGGGCTATGGCACGGAGGAGCGTCAGCTTTGATCAGTGGAGGGTGGAGGGCACTGATCCGACCTGCCCTCTTTACCCTGTACTTGGCTGCTGCTGACACCTTCTTCCGGAAAGAGCCAGGGGGATTGGCCTGTGGTGGTGGGGCATCATGACCTGTCTAGACACTGTCACATGTTGCTGTGGTGTTGCCAAGGGGAAATTATGAACTCTGACCTTAAATGTAGTTGGTTAAGAGTTACTGGTCATCTAAAGGGATGGGTTTTTTGGGGTGGGGGGGTGTGACCCACATAATACACAGTCTTCTGGAAGGGATCACTAGCTTGAATGCATTGACAAAAGTTTTCCTGAAGTTTCATTTTATTTGTTTTTATTTATTTAATTTTGTATAAGTCTGAGCAAGAACTGCTACATAACATTGAAGGGCACAATGGCATGGTACATATGTGGCGCTAACTGCTCTGACAAGCAAACACATTTCTTTATTTCATTTGTTTGTTAGCAGATTATACCTGCTCACTTGGGGATGTTTGTGGAAGCATGATTGACTTTATGTGGTACGGGAATCCAGCATTGCAGATTATCTACATGGGAGCATTTCTTCTGGATTTTCAGTATTTTACAGTTGGGACATCAAATTTCGTAAAGTTTTCAGTAAGTAATCTTTGAAATATTTTTGAGATAAATGCATTCTTTTGGTTATTTGTAAAATAACCCAACATACTTTTATTCTAGTATTTGAGTAATTTGTGAAGTTTTTCAATAATTGTATGTACTAAGTAATACAGGGTAATATAATGTAAAAAAAAAAAAAAAAAAAAATAGTTTGAACATAGCTTCTTAATAGACTCAAAGGCATTGCATTGTTTTTGTGCAAATTGACTCTGAAAAGCAGTGTAACTATAGCTTGTATGGAATATTGCAAGGCCACTTCTATTCTTATATTGAGGGACATAAATTGCTGTATCATGTCAAGAGATATCCATTTGGTTTGTTGACAGTTCTAACAGTTCAGCCACCCACTCGAATATATGACAACAGAATTGATCAAATCTTGTCAAATAATTAAGTTATTACAATATATTTATTGATTCAATGTATAATAGAACTGTTAATAAATGGTCAATAAAACGTGTCTACGTAGTTTGTCTACTTCTGTTGTTCCTTGATAAAAATAAACAAATCTGCGGCACTTGCGTATTTAGGCCTACTATTCACATTTTTTCCCAATATCCAAGAAGGAAAACTCATTGTATCGTTAGTACATTAACGTTAACATTTTTGTAATTTCATATACTCTCTTATCCAGAGTGAATTACAGTACTGGTTCCCCGTGGGAATCGAACCCAAAACCCTGGCGTTGCAAGCGCCATGTTCTACCAACCGAATCACACGGGACACACATTGTACCGTTATTTTTTGGGAGTTTGTGATGACCAGTGCCTATTCACTAGCACACTTCCAGCTGCAGGAAACGGGGGTTGTTGTTCCTGTGGACCACTGGGTGTAGTGATTCTTCCATCATGGCCGCCGCTGCCACCCTGCCCTCACGTCTGCCACTCGGCAGTAAAATGGCAGCATGCAGTGGGTGAGACAAGAGAGTGATGCGCTCACCACTCCTATGTGGGTGCTGTGGTACACTCCACTGAACCATAACCCTTTCCGTTCACCACACCGAGCTTAGGGGCTCTCTATACGTCTTTAGGTGGTTTTATTAAACTGTTCAAACACGGTGATGTATGAGGGCGAGTTATTATATGAGTGTGTGCTTAGGGAAATAATTATTGCATAGGACAGCACAGGTAGAAGGTGCTACTAATACAGACGATGGGTAGCCTAGCCTAACATCATTTTCTCTGTGACTGTAGCCACAGGAATGGTTGACAGTGCAAGCTGTTCAGAGACTGACAATGATAGAATTGATGTCGATTCGACCATGGTAATGTGTGGCACACCAGACACTAGAAGTATAAGGATCTGGATTGGCGAGTAGGTCTTTACAGTGGCAGTTTTTGCATTTGTCTAGCAAGTAAGTAAGTAACTAGGAACAGTGGGCAAAACTGGTTGAAATTAGGTATTTAAAACTAGTTTTGCTCACTGGGATACAGTAAATGGTACATCAGGCAGTGAGGCTTATCTTTGTGCATTGATATGTTTTTGTAATCAGCAGTTATCAAATGAGAGATGGAGCCAAGTTCTAATACCCAGTTTCACCAGCTCTACTGAGCACAGAGAAGTATTTATGGTGATCTATGCTCCATCTACCAGTCAATGTACACAGTAAAAGGGCAAACAGGGATTTAGTTACATAATCATACCTCTTGCGTAACACGGCTGCGCTGTTTTTCTGCAGTATCATGTCTACAATGATGCTTCGCGTTACCATAGAACACTGCGTCATTTGTTCTTCCAGAATTGTACTTTACTCAGAAGTAGAATCTGTTTTTGTGGCATAGGAAGGGCATTGAGGGGTCTGAAACATGGTAACCCTTACATTTGGGTCAAATGGGTGAATATATTAGAATTTTGGTTTATTGTGGTGATTATATGCCATTGATGCCGAATGTTGTTTTACAGAATACGATAACAAACCCCATTTGCAGTACTCTTATCTGTTTGCTTCTGCCCCAGCAACTTTGAATGTAGCCTAATTCAGAGATCATTCTTTACAATCTGTTGATGAACCCCAATTTTGTACTTTTCCTGATAAATGAATCGTTGTGATGCAGTACACAACGCTTTGCCATCCTATCTACACACAATACATAAGAAAAAAATGGATTGGATCATACAAAACAGTGGTCAAATTAGGCACCCCTGGTAAATAAGGTAATCTCATTGGTTCACAATGTATATTTGTGTCTTTTTTTTGTTCAGTGTGAGAGGAGGATGGCTGTGGTGTGCACCACGAAGAAGATGTCATGCTGAGGATGGGTTTCTGCACTGATGTTTTTGGTGTGATGTAGCGGCGGCTCTCTCACTGTGTCTCTGTTGCCCATGATGCGTAACCATAGAGAGTGATTGACAGCGTGGTCCCTACACAGCAAAGGGGGCCTGAGGTGAGTAGGATGTGCCCTTGGCCCTGCCTGTCTGGCTGCCTTTGTTTCTCCCAGCAACACGGATACATATTACAAAGGACAGATATTATGGATGTGGATGTCTGCATCCAGCCAAAATGTTAGACGAATTCTGTTTTGGGGGTATAGAAAAATAAGAAAAATGACAACGGTCAGGGTTAAAATGAAGGATGTTAATATGGTATGGACTATGAGAATCCTAAACCTCTCTCGTTGTTTATTCCACGGCTTGGCCATATTAGAGACTGCTCATGACAGCACAGTATAGAAGAAAAATCATGTGCTGACTCCATTTCCAAGGTTTATGATTTGCATGATGTTTCAGTCAGTGTTCCCAAAATGGTGGGTCAGAACCACTCACGTGCCGCGGCCAATTCTTACTAGGGAATGTTGCTTGTGGGGTCCTGAAAAAAATATTGAATGTCTGGAATTCACAGCAAAAAAAGTTTGGGAACTGTTGTAGTGTTGCCGAGTTCAACGTTTAGATTTCCACTGTGTTGAAAACTGCACCATGACCCAGTCAGTCTGTACTAATCACAATTGAGGTTTATTGGTCAACTCCAAATGATAGACTATTAGGTTTAGACATGTCTGAGGTGTAATGAAAAATCTTACAGAACATCCTTTCATACTCTTCAGTTCCTAATCTGTAATGTAAGTGAAATGTGAATATGCTATATTCTATTCTAGAAACCTTGACATGAAATTTTAAAAGAAATCCCCTACACTGTTGTTGTATTTCACTGTAGCCTTTATAAACATTTAACAGAAAGTTTTGATGTGGGCCGTTATGTCATATGTGGACTTAGAATTCACTTTCGGCATTTTAAGAAAAGTCTTTGTGCATGAAAAAGAAGGAATTGAGGGGAATTGGAGCTAATGCTTTATTGACGTTATGCCTTAGAGTTGATCGAGTTGGAATTTGAGTGAATCTGAATATAAGTCATATTTCATGAAGTTGAGTTACTGCAATATACCACAACCCTGTCAGTTTGAAAACGTAACCATCAGAACTACTTGATGATTGATTATTTTCATGCAATGGTACACCGTCAAAACTTCAAATTCGCAAAATCCGCTAAAGTGATGCTCTACCATGAATTCATGTTATGAATGGTCTTTTTCACTTTCACATTATCGTATGGACTTTTGCCAGAGCTTAAGTCAATGTCACTTCAGTTCTTGTCAGTTCAGGGAATTCAGTTTTAGAATAAAAATCTGCATAGATAATTTGAGACCATTTTTTCTGATCCCTACTTTTTTTATTAATCGCCAACAATATCGTAGCATGGTGTTTCTTTAGGGCGTTTTGTAAGCGAATCAAATCATCCATAAATTGATATTAATTATATTTGGTATGCATCAATCAATCAGCAACGTTATTCAATTGGTTAGTTAGTCCAGGAAGTGTTTTCAACAAGTTTGTAGATTCTTAAAATTCATGAGATATCTTTTTTTTTTAAGAAAATATGCCTCCTAGGTGAGAGAATGGGTAGGGTGACCTACACATTGTATATCCTACATGATTATAACAGCCTAATGGAAGTGGGAAAGTCCCTAAAAATGTCTAGCATTACGATGAAAATGATCCCGTGCCTCTTTTTTCAAGGGGTCACTCAAACGCAGTGTGTGAAATGAGAGTTGTCTTCTGTGTGTCTTCTTAGAATGCATCCGCTTCTCATTGTCTGCCCAGTCAACTTCTGCAGGCCCCAGTGCCCTGAGTCTCATACATGAGAGATCAAGGGTTACCAAGGTGCTATTGAGAGAGAGAAGGGCTCAATACCAGAGGGAACAGACTGCACCACAAAATACTCATTTCCTTTGCATGTTAGGTGCCCTGGTGGGGATTCAGACAGGGTCACTGACACAACTGCTGGAGTTGCTGTTTGTCTCATCATTGTTCTTAATGAAAACGGACCCAGCTCTGTGTGTGTGTGTGTGTGTGCGCGCGCGCGTGTGTAGCTTGATAATGCATTGTGGTGGTTATCCAAGTTGGACCTGACTATGGTCAAGCAGTGCCAGACAGAAGTAGCTCATTTAGAAAGATAAGAGGTTCATCTGTCCACTCGGGTTCTCTCCACAAAGTCCAGTCACTGAGCTCTGGCATTAACTTGTATTCTAACAAGATTAAAATATATTTGTCCTGGGGATTAGCACAGTTAGGTGCCCTTTTGCCTTCTTTTTGCAGTGGTGCGGTGACAGTGGGCTTTGATCTGCGTTGCATGGCAAGGGTCCTGGCTTGGGCCTGGCCATTCGAGTGCCTAGTGTGAAATTGGCCTGATGTCATCCCCGTTCTCCACCTTTTACATCTTTCACCAGTTTTAATTATGTTTCCGCCACAAAGCCCGGGCACCTCGGAGCAGATTCCACTCGGGCTATAGGAAGCATTTAGAAACTATGGTTAAATGTCACAGTAGGGGAGGGGGAGGGCATAGCAGGATGGGTTCCTTTGTAGAAGAGGTAGACAAGGGGCATTAATGCTTTTCTGTTCTTTTTTCTTATTCTCGCTCTCTTTCTCTATCTCTCTCTGCCACCTAACTGCCCGTTGGCAGTGAACTTTTGAAAAGTCCTGTGAACTTTCAAAGCGATGACTTCTATTCTCCTTTAAAAAATAGATTTTTTAAAGAAAGCATTTTAAGGCCCATGTGTATGTTCGTACAGAAGTTGCTCACTCTTTCAGTTAACTAACCATTCATCGCAATGGTAACCAATAATGTTTTCTTTGGATAGCTAGCTCTTAAAATGTTACCTACGAAACCTCAATGTATTGTATCATGCATTATAACTCTGGTACAGTTCTCAAGTAAAACCACTATGGTTTCTAAACCATCTTTGATGGTTTCCTTGAAACTTTATACAACAAGCAACGGTTTTAAGGCATAGCAGTTTGTTATTTCTTTGAAGAGTGATGGGGTTTTGATGTTGGGTTTGAAACTTGGGAAATTTTTATGGGAGGTTCCCATCGAAATGTTGCATAAAAAGGTGCAGGAGAGAGTGTGTGTGTGTGAGAGAGAGGGGAGGAGAACAGAGAGAGGAAGAAAGATGGGGGAGTGAGTTTGAGTGAGAAAGTACTGTGTGTTGAGAATGGGTTACTGTGGGCTGGGGGGAATTAGCCACCTGCAGCCATGACAGGAGGCTTTGACCTTCATTGGTTTCTCGCTCTCGCTCTCTCTCTCCATCTCTCTCTCTGTCTTTTATTCTTTCTTCTTCCCTTTCCCGCCTGGTCACAGAACCACAGACTCCTTTCAGAAGCAGTAAGGACTGACCGTGTGCGAGTGAGACACTGGCCTTTCTCCCATCATGCCAGTCAATGACTGTTATAGGCGTTGTGTTCAAAGACTAGCGGCACAAGTATGGAAATACAGAGAAAGCGCTGTAAAAAAAAATTTAAGAGGGAAAAAAAGTGAAATGCCTGGAAATGGTCACCATCCATGCCTGCTGCATGTTCTTTTGTTTTGAAACTTTTGCTAACTTTTTTCGGTTGTGTACAGATCAGTAGAGCGAAGGTATCCATCCACAGACTCAGATTATGTTGGCCCGCGATTTGAATAACAAATTTTGTTTTTATTTACAGTGACTTGTCACAGTTTGCTGAATGTTCTCTTTCAGATAAACATTCTCTACACAGTTTGTAAGATATGGAATTATACAACTGCCATAAAATGTTTACAAGAAAACAATCCAAAAAGTACAAAGGAATCTTTCCCACTGGGCACACACTGGTTGAATCAACGTTGTTTCCTCATACTTTCAATGAAATTATGTTGAACCAACGTGGAATAGACGTTGAATTGACATCTGTGCCCAGTGGGTTAGAATTTCTCTATTTGTTTTGCAAGCTATATGCCTTTTGGGTAATTCATAGAAGATCTGGAAGTATGTAAAAAAATATATATATATTTAAAAAGTTTTTTATATTTTATCAAAATCAATATTTTTGGGTCAAGGATGACATGAAAAAAAATTATCCCCCAACAGTCCAAATGGAGGAATAGTCCACTAGCTGTTTTGGTTATATTCTGACGATTTGATTGAATTAAGTCATAGGCTAGCTCATTTTCATTACAAATCCGTGTGATTTAAGGCCCATCTGAGTAGTGTATGGGTTCATATGGAAATTTGGCAAGATTTGTCTCAGTTTGTCTTAGACCTTGAGAAAAGATATCCAATACATTTGATGCGTCTTTATTTTGTTCTATTTATGGTTAATGGTGTGATTATTCTAATCACAATAAAAGTGAAGAAGTACTCAAATGTGATGTGTTTTAAATTAGTATGTTTGTGTCACCTGTATTGACGAACCTATGTGATGACGACACAAACCTCTGGGAACGTAAAGATATTGGATGAAATTCACTTTTTTCACAATTTTTCATGAGAAAACATAAGACCTACTTGGAACTTACACTGCGTGTACAAAACATTACAAACACCTTCCTAATATTGAGTTGCACCCCCTTTTTGCCCTCAGAACGGCCTCAATTCGTCGGGGCATGGACTCTACAAGGTGTCGAAAGCATTCCACAGGGATGCTGGCCCATGTTGACTCCAATGCTTTCCACAGTTGTGTCAAGTTGGCTGGATGACCTTTGGGTAGTGGACTAATCTTGATACACACGACAATCTGTTGAGTGTATAAAACCCAGCAGCGTTGCAGTTCTTGACACACTAAACCGGTGCACCTGGCACCTATATCATACCCTGTTCAAAAGCGCTTGAATCGTTTGTCATGGCCATTCACCCTCTGAATGGCACACCTACACAATCCATGTCTCAATTGTGTCAAGGCTTAAAAATCCTTCTTTAACCTATCTCCTCCCCTTCATCTACACTGATTTGAAGTGGATTTAACAGGTGGCCAATAAGGGATCATAGCTTTCACCTGGATTCACCTGGTCAGTCTATATCATGGAAGGGGCAGGTATTCCTAATGTTTTTGAACCAGCAAAGGTTGACGTTTACGCATTCAGCTTTGTGGTGATATTTCTATTTTATTGTAGGCCTTGTGTCACATGAAACCAATATTTTTGTCATTATTTATTTGTATTTATGTAGTAGTCTTATTGGTAAGGTAACTGTAACGGCAATGGTCTTCAGAAGGGAGTGTCATCTTGGGTGTTACACCAAGTAATAGGGCACGACCTAAACACTCAGGGGTAGTAATAGTACCAACACATGGTGGACACATTCAAATCATGTAAATATACTCGATTTTAGATTTTTTGGGGCATTTTGTCATTGACCTTTTTGGTCGAAAGGTTACTACAAATTACTCTTTGGTCAGCGGTGTTGCCAAACCAGTGACATCATCCACAGGGATCCACTCCTATTTTGGCAATGGAGGATCACGTTTTCTTTCCGATCTTTCTGTGTTTACATAGAAATGCCCATGTCTCATAGACGTTCAATTATCCTTGACTGTGGATTATAGAAAAAGGATGATGCTAGATACGTTTTTAAGTGTATCTTCGAGGTTTATTGACTCTTCTTTTCCAGTTTTTCATGAGGCAGTTAATTACACAATTAATACATACATGATAATTATGTACATTATACCAAAGAATATGTTGAACATAAAATAAAAATAGCATTGTATAATAATACAACTCCGTGTTGTAATTTCATTTAAACATATTCATCTATAGATAGATATTCGCTGATGAGGAAATTCAATATGTCACACCAGCAGTTTTCATGAAGGCAATAATCTTGAATCAAATAGTATGCATTTTGAAGTAATACTGGTTCTCTGATTCGGCACAGTTCTGTCTCATAAAAAAGTTCTCGCTTGAACTTTAAGGCAAAGTGTGTTCAGTTTGGTGGATTGTAATTCACACACACTTTTTGCAGATACACAACAAAACAATTCAAAAGGCAAAAGTCCACAATTTGGTATGGATAGTCTAAAAGTTAGCTTGATCATACTCTTGTCGACAAAGACAGAAGTTTATAAACACAGTTATTTGCCCAAGTACAACAAATTGCAGCTTTCATGCAAAGGCCCCATAAACCATTTTCAAAGAGAAGTTATTGCAGGATAAACAAGCAGTGTAAAAACCTCAGAAACCTACTCTAAAGCAACACCGTTCATTGGATAGATTTTCTTCCCCTTCAATATAATATATATAAATACACCTATGAAATCCTTTCAACAACAATAAAAGAGATTTTCAACAATTGTTATACAGTCACTAATGGTTTTGTCTGTTTTTTGAATGATATATATGTATATTAAATAAAAATGTATATAGAGAAATAACTCCATGGGACGTATAGTTGACAGCCTACATCAGATACCTTGTGTCTACTTTTTGATCAAGTAGGCCTATAATACTTTCAGCCAAGAGTGTGTTAAACGTTTTGTCATCATTGTCACTATGCTACAGAGTTGTCTCCCACGTTATAGGCAGCATTGTAATCATTCAAAGCAATTTGCTACAAGAGATGATTTATATTGGTCTTCAAAAACGATTTATAGAGGCCTTGGTACATTGATATAACACAGAACACGCACATGTTTCATGGAAATGAACTTGGCTTCGATGTAGTTATGAGACAAAACTACATTTGTATCCTACGTATTAGCAATGTGTGTATTATGTTTGCTAACCAAAACATTGCTACCCAATCACTTCTGTGGTTATATGAATTTTCCAAAAATAGTATTAAAATCGATCTACTTTTCAATTAAGTCTGCACATCACTGACACTCAAAATCCTTGCTATGTCCTTTTTACACTAAACCTCAATAAAACCATAATAACCATGGGAATAAAATATCTTGTCAGCAAATGTATTAAGATTCACAGTTGCCTGGATGCAGCAGAAAATATTCTTTGGACTTAAGCAGGTTGTTTTTCACATCACTGACAGATCTCAACGTCAAGTGCCAGATAAAAGCGCTATAATGTAAAAAAAAATTACAATGAATAGCAATATAAAATGAAGTGTATAACAAGCATGTATACTTTTCCTGGAAGAAAAACGACACACGTTACAGGAGATTGAAAACGTACCTTTTTACAACATATTTTTTATAGACATGATATTGCAGAAATATCTATATATTTATCAATTTATGCTGGTATATTCTATACACTGGCCCTTTATTCGATGAAATTATTGCATTGTAAATATACTGATCTGTATCTCTCTCGAAATCAATCGCTGTCTGATTTGTCATCTTTTGACGTCGTAGCATGATTGTACAGTCCCTGTGCCATCAGGTGCAAGGCTAGGGTGTTTTTTGCGCCGGTGGCCTTCTTGATTTTTGCCCTTTTGTTCTGGAACCAGATTTTGATTTGAGATTCGTTAAGGCCGAGTTCTTGCGCCAGGGACTGTCGCCTTTGTTCGGTCAGATACCGGTTCGTTTGAAACTCGGTTTTTAGTCTTTGTAGCTGTTCAGCTGTAAAGGCCGTCCTTGGTCGCTTGTCCTCTTTGCTGGCGGTGGTTTTCTTCTTTGGTTTTCGAGATCTCGGTCCTGTGTTTTAGAAAAAATATTATTATTAGCCAAAACCAATCAAAATATGAAATGTGAAGGCTTGGTGTAGCCTATAGGATATACGTGTCCCAGTTACTACAACTGTGTAGTAATACATACATGAATTAATGAATTTAGGCCCTACTTATTTATTTATTATTACACTGTATGCCAAGTGTCGTGCAATCGTAGAAAAAAAGGGTTCCAAAAGGGTTCTTCGGCTGTCCCCTTAGGAGAACCCTTTTTGGTTCCAGGTACAACCCTTTCAACCCTTTTCCAGGTTCTACCTGGAACCAAAGTGGGTTATACCTGGAACCAAAAAGGGTTCTTCAAAGGGTTTTCCTATGGGGACAGCCGAAGAACCCTTTTAAGTTCTAGATAGCCCCTTTTTTTCTAAGAGTGTTTTGCTCATGCAAAAAAATCAGAATTTGAGTGTTCGTTTCAATGCATACCATTCCATATCACACAAGAGTTGTCAAAATAGTGAGGAATAAAGATTAATATTGATAATGTAACCGTAGTTCCGCACTTCTTTACGTAGAACAATGCATTGGAAGATATGTAGATGGTAGGTAGGCCTATACCGATGGGGCATGTCGGTTCCGTAGTTTGTTATGGTCATTGGAGGATATGCTGAGTAGGCCTGAAATATATCAACACAACTGGACCTCCCATCTCAACTGCAACTTACTGAATAATATCAAATATATATTTTTCGTAAATAATTGTTTATATTAAACTCTTCATTTTATATAGAGTTAGGCTAATAGTCTAGGCTTGACGATGTCTAGTGGAATACATTGGCTTATATCGTAGTCTATAGGTTGCTGAATTCGGTCTTTGGCTGTTGTTAATTACTTTTCCAAGTTTGCCCTTTGGTGGGTAAACATGATGGGTTGTAATTGAGTAGTAAAAAATCGTCAGGCCAAACTATTTGATAAAAAAAAAAGAACTGGTGACGTCTGTTTGGGCAAGTAGGCCTGGATGACTATCAAAGAGATTATTCAATACATTTGGAGCTCGCTGGAGATGATAAACCAACGTACAACGTTTTAAGATATGCAGCCCATGGGGATACCATCGAATAGTAGTCTAGTTCATGCGATCAACGTTACATAATGCATGAGAACATTGTGTACAATACGATTTTTAGAAATTAACGAAAATGCATTCGAATATTTGAGTTTTTACACAAGTAGAATATAGAATAATGATGGAAACGTTCATGTTTTATGTGCCAAATATGCTAAATATTTAGAGACCCAGGCAACTCCGTTGTGAAATCTCATGCATAAACAAAAAGAGTGGATTTGCACGACAGAATTGTCGAGGAAAAATACCCTATAAAGTCCTTTAACCTATTGTATTTTATTTCATAATTCTTTGAAAGACTTATTGTTTTGGTGATGTGTGCGCCGATGTTTATAGTAACCTATAGTAGTAGGCTAACCTAGTATTACATTGGCTATGATCTAGCTAGCCCAAAGCAATAGCCATCGCAATGACGGTATCATATTCGTATTATGGGGTTATAATTGAAATACTCATTAAAAAATACAAAATTGTATGAGGCTATTCCAAAATTCCAAAAATTACTATTTATCCCGGCTTTTAACATTAATGTGTAGAGTTCCAATACCCCTGCGTTTGCACATTTCAGTTTTAAAGCAATGCACGATGCTATTTTGAGCTGCTTGTTTTGTCGTGAAATTATGCCATTATTCAAACTCGTGGCAATTCTTTAGCGTTCTATAATATTGATAGGCTATCGGCTCTTATGCTTTTATTATGAGTCTTATGTTTCCACCGATACACTTTGAAGATTTTGCAAGATTAGAATCTTCTATTTTCCATTTTTCTGATCTTAAAACAGGCGAACACTATTTGCCCTCCTTTCCTGGAAGAACTCGGTCAAGGCGTTTGAGGTCAGTGTTACAACGGGCCGGTGTATTTCAGGTTACAAAGACGAGGGGAAATAATCCTAGCCTACCTGATGAGGGCCTGTCCGAGTATCTGGTGCAGTACACCCAAGCTGGCCAGAGCATAGGCGGTTTGGATGGTGTAATTGAGCTGGTTTGAGAACTATCCGAGTCCGAGCTTAGGCACTGATCTCCATTCTCCCCGCGGGGTTTCAGGGGCTCTTCTGTGGCTATTTCAGCCTTCTTGGCCACGCCGCCTGGATGAGGAGTGGATGTTCCCTCCGTTGGCACAGTACTCCCCACTTGCTCCGCTCTTGGAACAGCCGGGCTATGGTTCTCTCTGGTAGCGTGACTATTTTCTTCATGATTTATGTTATCTTCTTTTTTCCGCCCAAAGTCCGGCCGTAAGATATTATCGATGAAGAAATTGGTGACTCGATGCGGGATCTGCTGCAGGTTGCCCGGCGCTTGTAATAGAGGGAGTATCACTCTGTTTGACTCATCCGCCGACCCTTGGCGCACCGCATCTCTGTTGCTATGATCATTTTCTTCCATACTGATACACTTTCCAGTTTTCTTTCCTTAACCCCTTTATTGCTCTCCCGCACCGAAATGAGCGCAATCCACTACTGTGGGAGGCGGAGCTTTTCAAATGTTTGAATAAAGGTTTTAAAAAAGAAAAAAGAAAGTCAAATCTTGTTGAGTGTGCTGGACACCATGCAACCCTTTGCGATAGTGCCCACAGACAAAAACATAGTTTTGGTCATATATTCCCAAACTTGGCTATCCTATATTGTTGCACTGGATAGACACCATTTGTCATTTGCCCATCCAATTTGGTACTATCCGTTTTCAGCCTATCCAATACAAGTGCTTCAATTACTAAACTAAGGGTAAATAAAGAGGCTTCTGATCCTGAAATACACTCACTGGAGTTTTGTTCTTATTTTCAATACGAGCCCCCAAGTGACGTTGCAGCGGTTATCCTGGACACGTGCCTTGAACCAATAGACTGGGAGAATGTTTACCACGTGACAGTGACTCGTGAATAATCGACAAACGCCCAATCTCGCCTTCTTAAAGGAAAGGCGTTCTGGCATAAAACGACATACCTACACTAAATTTCTCTTATGTTTGATTGACTATTATATTGGTGAATTTTTGTTGTAGTTGGAGGTTAGTGTTTTCCATTCATGCGTAATGCATGCTTAATCTGGAAATGGTCAAACGCCTTTCCATAAAAATAATTACATTGATATAGAGTAAACATGTAATTGTATGGCAAAATATGGAGAGTCGGTTAATAGCCTGCTGTGTGACGTTCGCATGTTATACTATTTTGTTTCGGGCATGTAACTAGTAGCCAAGTATCGAAGCGGTAACCAACTACTATGGTACATTAGGGATAGCCTCTGCAACCAAAATTGGGTGGGGGATACCGGAGTCTGTATGACTCGCATTGAAGCAGACTGCAGTACACTGTGTTTGGGGGTTTTACATTTAGGGTTTTTAACTCGGTGCGTTTTTTATTTGGGACATTGTGTACCTCTTTTACTTTATGGAGCTTTTCATTCCGAGGAGTTATTTATGATATGTAATATTGCGGATTTGTGTCGCATGAATCATGACATTGACAGGGCATTGACCATCCCGAGTTTCTAAAGCCCCATCATTAATGGCCAATTCATGCAATCTCGAAATCCTTTTCATCTCTTCATATGCTCTTTCATGATTATATAAAGGTTCAATGCAAAAATGGGTCGCTAGCCCTTTAAAAAAATATGTTATGCAAACAAACTGTTGTGTTCACGGTGCACATGATATAGAGTCGCGCCAAAGACAAAACTTGGGGGAAACTTTACTGACCAACTCCTTGGCTGTTTTCGCTCAAATCAGGATTCAGAGCGTGCCTTGCCGTAGTCGCCAGAGATAAGTTCCTATTTGATCTGAAACGTCATGTTGGGTAAAACGGTGCATGAGTAAATGATGACCCTTGGATGATTAATTATTGTATTTAGCATTGTCAAAATTAATTATTAATTATTGTATTTAGCTTTTGTCAAAATTTAGGTAAAAAATAACTGAATTGTGGAACTGTTTTTTCAACCTCTTCTGGCCAGTGGGGCCTATCTGATGTAAATTATTGTCACAGTAATGGTAACGTGTCTAATTTCTAATTATTTGTAACTAGGTAGCATATACATATTAAACTTGTGGCATTTCACAATTAAGCGGAAAAAGGTCTATAATTTTAACTCAGTCTCCACAAAACGAAAGGTCATTATTATTGGTCAACTCGTGCGTCGAACGTTCATGGACGGTGGAAAAACGAAGAGTTTTTAGAGGACGGTGGAATATTCTCCAAGAGGGCGTTTTAGAATGACAGTACCTCTTTAGTGTACTAAGACCCTATAATTAGGCCACAACTTTTTAGGCATTGTCCTGCGGTAAATGGCCTAGCCTTTCACTGTTTCAAAAAACAGTTGGCTGACTGTGCCCTATTTTGTGTGCGAACTATTGTATTTCTATTGTTTGCACTTTATGTACACGTTTAAAATGAAAGCGTGCCAGCTTTACAGAGAATGCATCTCGAATAGGCCAACACGTTTTCTTCTACATTGTGTAGTCCTATTGGCTCATGCAAAATGGCCAAATCATGTGAGCCTCGCATAGACCTACTTGAACGATAGTCATTTTGACCAATAGCCTGGTGTTTTTTTGTTAATAAATTCCCACATTTCCACCATAGAGCGATCTCCATACGTCATCCATTTTATAGCAGTGCCTGTCTGACAATAGCCTGTATGGTTGGGAGCGGCGTCGGTCCATGAACCATGCACAACCACCATGCAGTGTCCATCTTATCTCTCCAGTTGATGGCGTAAAAGTTCTGAGTAAAGGTTGTAATTAGATAGGCCACTCTCATGCTGGGATTGTTTCTCACTTGTGAGGGATACCCAGATTATCCCGAGCACTAATAAATGAACAGGAGACAATGGCGGCCAGACAGGCCCGCTACCCCCTCCGCCTCTCGCTGCTCTCGCTGTCAGCCACAGCAAAACAGGACTGGCGTGGAGGAAACCTCACGATTTCAAGTCAAGAGTCATACAGACCAGACCACAGCCAATTATAAATAGGGTGCTTCAATAGGCCTATATGGTGGTATTAAAAATGGAATAAATGTAGTTTTATGCGTTTTGTTTTGCAGGCTCTTATAGACCGCAGAGTCCTATAGGTCTATACATGTCAATATTGAAGGGCTACATTGGTTGTTTTTGATTGATTCTTTTGGACAGTATGGCATCGTATATCCCTTAATTGGTAGACTTCGTCTGTTTGTGGTGTGTCACCCTTGCACCCGGTTAACAGACTTTTCTTAAAATGTTGACATAGGTTACCTCACATTTTCTTTCTACCTTTCTACCTTGCACGTTATACGGGTGCACATATTCCGTTATTTGGGTTATGTTGCCTAAAAGTTAGGTGAAATGAAGTCCCAAAAAATGTTAGGCTACATTTGATGTCTTGTTATTTTATAATTCCCAACATCGTTTCGTGACTATAGTTTTTTATTGTAAAGAATGGTTACTAATTCAGTGTGGATGCGGGGATGCGTGTAGCCTATAGACCTTTTGTATTAAATGCATGACTGAATTATACATTCATATTTTTTTATTTAACCTTTATTTAACTAGGCAAGTCAGTTAAGAACAAATTCTTATTTACAATGACGGCCTACCCCGGCCAAACCCTAACCCGGACGACGCTGGGCCAATTGCATGCCGCCCTACGGGACTCCCAATCACGGCCGGTTGTGATACAGCCTGGAATCGAACCAGGGTATGTCGTGACGCCTCTAGCACTGAGATGCATTGCCTTAGACCGCTGCGCCACTCGGGAGCCCCGATAGGCCTATAACATGATAATAAACGTGCATTTGGCCACAACCTTCTTAGCAGAGTCTTTACCTATCTCTGCAGCATGCCCTCGTATGCATTTACGCATTTACACATTGTGCATATCATTTCGTTTTACGATTGAGATCGTAACCCATCTCTCGTAGCCTATGGTAGACATACATGAGCTGTATCGGTTAGCATTGTGTCAGTTTGGCAATAACGCCCCCTTTAAAAAGTAGTGAGATTCGTAAAGGGGTATGCCACATTGACATTTTTATTATGCCTGAATGTGACATCATTCTGGTTATCATGTTTTGTTGTTGTTTGTGTTGTGCACATTGCATATAGCGTATTAGTCTGCTGGTGGTCAATGCCGCAACACGAGAGCTCACACCTGGTTTGCAAACGGTATTTGATTTACTAAAGATTTCTTGGGTATTCGCACGTCCGCACTAGTCTAATCCCCCCAGACAAAACATCGCGCCCTGACAGCAACCCTATACCTTTCCTTGAATGGACACTGGCCCGACGAAGGAAATCAGATATTTACTCAAAGCAGTCAATTTTCAACGAATTCCAAGGGATTTATTCTTTAAAACACCTACTGCAATAGTTGGCAAAAAAGAAGGATGGTAATCGGCAAAGCGAAAGCCAGTGCATGTCAATTATGCCTCTTATGGGTATAGTAGGCTTTATGCCTTCATGCGCTCCGTAACCTGATAAATCTAGGCCACTTTTTCCTATTATTGTAAGTGTAGCCTCGTTAAACACTTCCAATTAAAAGTTTGTCACTCATAACATCAGTCGAGTCTGTTTATTGTATAACACAAAATAACAGGTTATTATGAACATTAAAATTTAGCTGTATCCTAACCAATTTTGTTAAAATCGGAAAGAAATGTTGCTCATGTAAATGATATTAGCTAATAACTCATTTATGGTTATGTAAAATGGATGTTTTGCATTTAAATATTCATGTGCTCCTTCGGGGAAGGTGGAAATATTGATAACCCTCAAGGCCATGCATGCATACAACCCAAACCTGTCACTTTTCTACAGAGCTGCAGTGTGCCTGCTAAATGACTAATAAAATGTTATGCAAATGTTTATTGTAGACTAGCCTATAGCCAACATGAACCGAGAATGAACAATTCACGGAATTCAGTCCAAGACTGTCTACTTTGGAAGATGCTGTGACAAAAAAAAAATGAGTGTTGATACATTTCATATGAACTACCAATTCTGCATACATAATGTGTCTGCGTATACAAATTCGTGCGTTTTTCAGATACGTTTTAAATGTACATTGGTTAGGTTTGGCCTACGTGTGCGTATGCATGTACTGCAAACCGTCCTGAGTACCTAACCCTATTTTTCCTGTTTTTCTTTTGGCTAGGATTTTCTGAGACGTCACAAGAAGTTACTGCCATGGATTGAGAACCTCAACTACAAAAGGTGACGATGCACAGGGAAGGATTTGTGAATGGAAGCTGTTCACGGTCTATGCTAGATCATAGATCACATGTGCTGTGAGACCGTTGCAGTGGTGTAAAGTACTTAAGTAAAACTACTTTAAAGTACTTAAAGTAAAGTACTACTTAAAGTACTACTTTACTATTTATATTTTTGCCAACTTTTACTTTTACTTCACTACATTCCTAAAGAAAATAATGTACTTTTTATTCCAAACATTTTCCCTAACACCCAAAAGTACTCGTTACATTTTGACAGGAAAATTGTCCAATTTACACACTTATCAAGAGAACATCCCTGGTCATCCCTACTGCCTCTTATCTGGCGGACTTACTAAACACAAATGCTCCATTTGTAAATTGTGTCTGAGTGTTGGAGTGTGCCCCTGGCTATCCATCCCCAAAAAATAACTGTGCTGTCTGGTTTGCTTAATATAAGGAATTTAAAATGGTTTATACTTTTACTTTTGATACTTAAGTATATTTAAAACCAAATACTTTTAGACTTTTACTCAAGTGGGATTTTACTGGGTGACTCACTTTTACTTGAGTCATTTTCTATTAAGGTATCTTTACTTTTACTGAAGTATGACAATTGAATACATTTTCCACCACTAGACCGTTGCAGATGTGCATTATTCGCCACCCTCCCTCTGCCACCCTCCCTCTCCCACCCCGGTCACCGTTCCTCCCTATGAATGGGGTCGCTAAGATATCAGCTCTGTCACCGGGGTCGGCCCAAAGCCGCCAGCTTCCTGTGCCCTTTAAAACCGGAAAGCACGTCTCTCCCATTTGAATAATCTGTATAATTTCTGTGGTTTGTCTCGGTGAGAGCTGTTTTTTTCTCCATCCTAGGTCACTCAAGAGCAGAACAGTAATATCACAGTCAAATCCACACGCCATCAATCCCGGCCTAAAACATCCCCGTCTTTGTTTTTGCCTATTCTTAGTAGCCTAACTGAGTGTTTTCAGATTTCTCTGAAATATGACCTATAACTAATTACAACATGAGTGAAATAGTTTTCCTTCCAATTTTTTTAAATTAAGTATGTTAAAACGCAGGTTTAATGTGTTTGAATGGTGTGGGCATACCCTACCACAACAACAGAATGATTTGGGCATATAAGGCTACCTGTCATGAAAAATATTTAATGCGAGTAGACCGCTGATTGAGCAGCTCAGCCAATGAGCAACATGAGCCGTCATGTTCTATGAGGAAGCATTTTTTAAACGTCTGTTTGAGATTTTGCAGGTTAGCGTTTTTCGTCATGAGTCTTGTTCTGGAGGCAGCTCTGCAGTGTGGTTACTAGTAGGCCCAACCACAAAGTAATAAAATCACATTTTAAACCTAAAGTACACTGCTAACCCTAATGCCTAACCATAACCTGAAATGATGACCAAAAAGCTTAATTCTGTTTCTTGCATTTTTACAATATTGCCAATTTTGACTTTGCAGCTTGCCCATCTAGCGGGAATCGATCAGTTCTGCCTCAAGGACAAGACTCATCCCAATAAACGTCAACCTGCGTTTGAGATACATGTTTATTTGTGGTGAGGTTTTTTAAATGTGTTTTTTTTCTTCTTCAATTTATGTTTTGGTCACAAAAACTAGTATAGGACGAGTCAACAACATTATTTGGGTATGAGTTCACAAAATGTTAACTTTTAAAAGTGATATTTTCATTGGACAGTTTACTTTAACTCAAAGTTAATCAAAGGTGGAGTGTAGCCTGTGTGACGGGACCAGAGGTTATAGCATATATTGAAGCTCCAAAATCCAGCTTCGATTCTTTACCCTATATGTAGCCTAAATTGTTGAAGGGTGTCCCGTCCCCGTCCTTTGTTTTAGGATAAATGTTTCCTCAAGCACACGGACCGCGTCACCGTCGGGGTCGTGCCAACCGAATGGAGATCATTTATAGGTTCAATAACTCTTAATCCGTCTGATCGCCCTGGTGTAGATAAGCCTCCTTTGAATTGGGATTGTTCTGGAATCTGTTCGGATTTCAGCATAGAGGTCCTAATTGAGTTTACCGCATCCCTGACTGCTGCATCCCCCGAACACAATTAAGGTCTTGCTCAGATAAAGCTAACTGACCGCCAGTCCCGTCTAGAAAGAATGCACTTTTTCAACAGTATATTCGTTAGACGTTTATCTCTTTGGGGAAGATGATGTGTAATTAAGCGTTATAATGGCGTATAGCCTATACATCAAACTATAAACCGCAATGCTATATTGACCTGATGCGACCAACGAAGTTTTATTTTAATTTTTATTCTTATTTACATATTTTAAATATGTTTTTTGAGATTAAGATGCAGACAATTTTGGGGGTAAACAATTTCTAGCTTTGGTAAAGTCAGTGTCCTCTATTTAAAGTTTAGAGCCACAAGAAACACAATAAGTATGGTGGTAATATGGCCCATATTTGAAACTTACACACTTTTGTTCCTTCCTTAACTGAAGTAGGCCAAGGCTAAAAATTGCCATGGATGTAGGTCTAAAATCAATGCCAAACAAGAAATGCTGTGCTAGGCCTATATGTTAAAGGGGACAGTATGCTGCTAACAGCTTTGCTTCCTTCACTGTCCGACTGCCACATACTGGTTTCGAACCAGTGATCCTCTGCTTCGCATCGCCTTGACAACGTTCCAACGGGTTGAGCCACCCAAAAGGTACCAATTGGACGGCTCCATCCGCAATATTTGTGGAGTGTACATTCTTAACTCTGTTACACATGCCCCTATACGATGAATTTAAACCTGAGATCACACGCATTTTTCTTTAATTGGCGGTTTTTCGCTGTCAATCAATACTCAACGCAAAGACAACAGGCTTGTAATTTTATTTTTTGCAAAAGCATCAGGCTATGATTTCAGGTCTAATTTGATATTCTTCTAATGTGGTCAGAAATCCTGTTAAAGTTGTGAATATATATTATCACAAATGTGTTCCAAAAGAATACAGAAGGCTGAGCTGTCATTGTCATATGCGTTTCTATTTATGACAATTGAACCAAGAACTTATAATAATTATTTGTAAAATAAATGGAGCTTATTTCAGTATGAACAGTGTTGTATTCAATCGAGGTATATCATACCACAAATATAATATAATAATTTCAGTTTTAATGTCAGGGTCAAATGCAGGTAACACTTTACATCTTTAGTCTATTGTGTTTTTCGTCCTGATTCAGAATATTGTTTTTGTTGCAGTGCATTTTGATAATCAAGTATATATAACACTTATCAGTTAATAGTTTGAGTTCCACTCGTAGCCTTTAATAAGGAAACTTTGTATGGGCCATAAATGTTTGGTGATAAAAAGTAGCCTACTAGTCTACAGTGTAGCCTAATGGAAAGGTTTTGGATTAGCTTGAGTGCCATGTAGTTTACTTTTAGTAACATTTGACTAAATTGCTATAATTTTTCCAATATTTTTTTTAATGAAAGATTTATTGGACTTGTAGGCCGATTTCACCACCACTCTTGGAGCCTTGCCATGTTGACGTTTGTATTCTCCAATGGTAACATATAGGCATATATAACATGAACACCAAAGCTCGCCTATACACATCTACGTTTATACAGCCGGACAGCCAGACGTTCCACGTGTCACGACGTCTTACTTGTGACAGTAAAGAATAAACACCACGTGGTGGCTATTTCCACGAGGTTAATGGCTTTAGACTATGTCATATAGAACAAATGCAAGGGGATGGGGCACTTTATGAACTTGATTAATGGCAATTGGCACTGAATATTTGCTCACTAATAAAACCACGTCGAGCTGAACAATATACCCATGTAATGTAAACATGATGAAAGATCGACTGCACACAAGTCCAACATCAATAAAGTAGAGGTATTTTGGGTTACCTGTTCCAACTTCTATAACTTCTATGGCGGGCTACCGCCCACGCATATGGCCCTTGAATGTTATACTGCAGTATCCCGATGCCTCGCGCGTTTTAGATGGTCGAAATGCCTCGTGCACCTGTCCAAGGGGGTCTGCAATTGATTACAAGGGACCACGACAAGTGGACAGCTGGGGAAGCACTTGTTACTCAAAAGCCACTTCCACAAGACCATTAACTCAATGTATTGGTAACGGCAACTGCTTAAAGTTGGTCAAATGGTGTAAAAAGTTGTCATTTTGTAAAGTAATTAGGCCTACAGTATGCATAAAGGATTTGCGTAAACCATTATCATAGTTTATCGATAATGGTTATGCGTAAAAGTTATTGGCAACTATCGAATATGTATGTGCACTGAGAGTTCGGCTATAGGCTTACTCAGCTGTTTTGCACCCGACCTGGCCATTCGACATTATAGGTATTAAAACGTTTGCGATAGTAACTCCAACACATCAACAATAAAACACGAATGTTTTTTTTATATTTCCACTAGAGATATATTTTAGCTTCAAGCTCAGGTATAGCCTTATACATTTATATAGGCCTAAACTCAAATTAATTAATTGGCCTAAAGCATGCGTAAAGGTTAATGTAACAGCACTGTGGAATCAAAAAATGAAAATAGCATAAAGGGACAATTTTATCCGAACCTTATTAGTGCGTCCGTGTCTGTTTTGGACAAGCACTCTCTCATCGAATGTCTCATCCAGTCACAAATGTGAGTGGCCAGTTGCGATATGCTTTTAAGTCCAGTTTACTTGAACTTAGGAAAGAGGTCAATCGTTATGAGAGGCTATTCGAACCCTCTTCTTGTGTGGCATCATGCCCCTGCACTGTCCCCAGTTTTAACTGACCGAAATAGTGCTGCAGGATCTCATGAAAGCACATTGCTCGATGACGCACCTTTCACCCCTCTCTCCACCGGAATTGTTTTTACCCCCAACGGTGAAATGTGGTGACGGTGACTTTTACATCGACAGGTGGTATTCGTAAATGACCTCATTTCACAACGATGTTTCATTACACTGGTGTCAGAAGTGAGATTATTATTATTGTCTTATTTATAACTCTTGAGTGACTTTAAAGATGATTTTCGTGATAATAATATATGCCTAATCCGTCTGATTTTGCATGTGATAAACTGGGTAGCATATACTATTCTTGAATTTGACATGTGTTGCATATGTTAATACCATATGTCACACTTTAAACGAAC
This sequence comes from Salvelinus alpinus, assembly GCF_045679555.1. NCBI lineage: Eukaryota > Metazoa > Chordata > Actinopteri > Salmoniformes > Salmonidae > Salvelinus > Salvelinus alpinus. The sequence goes on from NC_092093.1 coordinate 66,255,490, forward strand.
TATAACTCAAAAAGCTTTACAGGGCGTAACTTCTTAAGAGCACAATTTAAATGTTTTACAAATAATACACGTTGACCTAAATTGTTTCTAAGAAATTCATGAAAAGGCAGAGATGGGATTGGAAGTTAGTTGCCAAAAATAAACCATTGTGAAGGTTTTGTTACTAACACAATCGGCGCTGAAGTAATTCTGAAACTTTTAGAAACTTTTTAGGGGTGTTTTTATGCTGAGAACTCGAGTGAGATTTCTAATCCATTACACATGGGCAATAAAGTATTAACTAACTTTCTGCACCGATGCATGCTTGCCGGGCGTGTGTTCGTTATATCAATGACCAATAAAATATCACTCAATTATGAATCCAGACAGTTTATCTTGTCCTTTTTTGTTGTGGTAAATGTATTTTCTACATTTCTTGTTTGTTTGGAGCGTGGAAGCCCTATTACATGATAATTGTGTTTGCACAATTTGGGGGTGGGGGGTGAATGATATTTGCATGCTTTTTGTGGATGATATTTATATGAATATCATTGTCTGAGCATCGATTATTCAAAACCCTGCAACGAAAAGGCGCACATTGATGAATTCTATTTACCGATGCAGCGCCACGTTTCAACTTCATTAGGCTGTAATCTGCTGGGCCGGTTTACCGCTAATCCCGCACAGTAATATGCAACACTGGACATATATGCACAAATTGAATGTGAGCTTGTGTTGTAATATGACATGTGTGTGTGTGCTTTGTGTTTCATTTGCACTCGAAAGGATTTGTTTGGATGAGATGCATCATGTGGCATCACCTGAGGTTTGATAATGTCAACGCGTGATTGTCCAGTAGCGGGAAGAGAAAGCGTCAGAAGCAGCATGCAGCATATAGGATAATCGGCAGAGCAGGCAAAGAAAGCCCCTCATCTCCATTTATGCATGTTTTCTTTCCTATTCCAATTGTAAGGGATATGTTGAGTTAAAATACATGGTAGATATTGACATTTCTATTCTATTCACTTCTATCACTGCCATTCTTGTGGTATATTCTCACATATTTGTATGCTCACAGCACTTGCTTGAGGGTTCCACTTAATTATAAAGTAGTTATATGCACTGAGTGTACAAAACATTAGGAACACTTGCTCTTTCCATGACATAGACTGACCAGGTGAATCCAGGTGAAAGCTATGATCCCTTATTGATGTAATCTATTCAATACACTTGAATCAGTGTAGCCGAAGGAGAGGAGACAGGTTAAAGAAGGATTTTTAAGCCTTGACACAATTGAGACATGGATTGTGTATGTGTGCCATTCAGAGGGTGAATGGGAAAGACAAACGATTTAAGTGCCATTGAACGGGGTATGGTAGTAGGTGCCAGGCGCACCGGTTTGAGTGTGTCAAGAACTTCAACGCTGCTGGGTTTTTCACACAAGAGTTTCCCATGTGTATCAAGACTGGTCGACCACCCAAAGGACATCCAGCCAACTTGACACAACTGTGGGAAGCATTGGTGTCATCATCAGCCCGCATCCCTGTGGAACACATCGACACCTCGTAGAGTCCAGGCCCTGACGAATTGTGGCTGTTCTGAGGGAATATTAGGAATGTGGTCCTGATGTTTTGGACACTCAGTGTATTCATCATACTTTAAATGCTTAGATGTTAATTTTCTGCTTATACCATGGTGTATTTTCAGATGTTTTACATTTTTAGTTCTATTAGCTCTGCTGTTGTGATATTGCAGTCAGACATTTATACAGTAGGTGCAGTATTATACTGAATTGGCCTCCGCACTGGTCTATTCAAGTTCTAGGGGGCGTTGACCACCATAAGTCAACTACAACACTGTTTACAGTCACCTAACTAAATGAAGGAATAGTGAAAACTGTCAGAGTGGATCAGATATCAATCACACTTATTTTTTGAAGCCCTTTTTACATCAGCAGTTGTCCCAAAGTGTGTATCACATGAAGAAGAATGTGTGGAAGATTGGAGAGGGTACAACATTAACGACTACCATTTGAATGGGATCTGTGAGGTAATTTGACCTAAAATGGAGTCCATTTGCAGCCAGTTCAGTCAGCTCCTTTGTGGCATCCACTGTAGTATATTACTCCATGCTGACCCAAACAGGTAAGGAGAGATGGGACTGAGAGAGCGAGGCAGGACAGGAGTGACTCTGCTCTTGGTAGCCTCTCAAATAGCACCCTATTCCCTACATAGTGCACTATTTTTGACCAAGACCTGCTCACAAAAAAATAATTGTTCTATATAGTGCCAAATAAGGGTTATTTGGCCTCTAACCATAGCGGATCCCTTTTTGGTGCTGTTTATAACCTTTTTTTAAGGTTCTATAAAGAACCATGCTCATAAGGTTCTAAATCGAACCTGTATGGTGCTATAAAGAAACCTTTCCTAAGATTATATAAAGATCCACTAATAAAGGGTTCTACATAGCACCAAAAAAAGGGTTCTGCTATGGTTACAACCCTTTTTGGGGCTATATACAGTATAAAACTTTTTTTATGGTTCTTCATAGAACCTTTATGGAGAATGGTTCTATTAAGAACCTTCCTTAATCTTCCTTGTAGATGTTTTGAAGAACATCGTTCTGGTTATCCATATTATATTGTTAAAATTCCTTAGGCGTTATTATGTTAATTGACTAGTTGAATTAGGTGTACTAGCTCTGGAACAGCTGGGGGTCCCTGAGGAGAGAATTTAGAACCACTGAGTTAGACGACAGCTCTCAATTGACAAAAGGCCTTACGTGTGTCTTTCACAAGACATTGTCACTGGCCATAGTCGTATTTAACATTTAATCGCATAACTCAACAGATTAGATAAACTGGAATGACATTCTCACTTAAGGTTGCACAAACAGAGCTGTTAGCAAACCATGTCCCAAAATATTTGAATGAGCTGACTCCCCTACATTTCAATTATCACCAAAAGAGGAAATAACTCATTTTTTAACTGCAAACAACCATTGAATGACTCAAAGGGTTCATTATGATTCCACATAGAACCATCGACCCTTAAGGAACCCTCTTTTCTTAGTGTGTGGTCTGACCAAAGCCATATAGGCCAGAGTTACCTAATCCCCCCCCCCCCCCCCCCAGTGCATGTTTGGTTGTCACAATAACACACTATTTATTGACTGTTGCAGCGTGAGCAACTAGTGCTAGTAATTAAGTGAACAACTATCCCAAAATGGAAATACTTGACACAAATAACAAGACAACAAGCAACAGAATCGATCTCTTCAGTACCTGTTAATGAATTAAGTTGACACCGAACCAGAATAATTATCCTACGGTATAGGGTCTTCCTCTCGTATATTGCTTGGTCTGCAGCGCCATCATTGTGGACATGACAGGTAAGCTTGCATGCAGACAGGCTACTATTTTTTGAGATAGCTAAATAAGATATTTATATTTTACAAATAGTGGTATTTCACGGTGAAGCTAATATTGCATTAAAGCTGATGTTTTTTTCTGAGTAGGCTTGCATTGTGAATAATTCATACAACTACCACACCTGTGCATATTACTAAATGACACTGATATTCAAGATAACATGGTTTTATATTTGCTGATAAATAATATTGAAAGGTGATATGATGCAATCCAACTATGTAGATTAGAAGGCCTAGGCTCCTTCATCCTAATGTAAGCTAAATGCATTGAATTAAAAAAACTGTACTGGCATGTGATAAAGAATAACATGTCCAATATAAATGTTCTTGAACAGTTGTCCAATTTCTTTGATTTGTTGGATTTTATAGTGAACTCTGTCTGTCTGTCTGTCTGTCTGTCTGTCTGTCTGTCTGTCTGTCTGTCTGTCTGTCTGTCTGTCTGTCTGTCTGTCTGTCTGTCTGTCTGTCTGTCTGTCTGTCTGTCTGTCTGTCTGTCCGTCCGTCCGTCCGTCCGTCCGCCCGTCTGTCTGTTTTATCACAAAACAAAGAAACAATTCAGTCTTTCTTGTCCAAGTTGTAATCAACCCCACCAACTATTTGTTGAGTCAGTATAGAGAAACACTCCTTGTACTTTCTCCAGCCAAGACATTTGTTGATATTATCAGTCTTGCCACTAGGATGTCCACAGCTGCCAAGTCTATGATGTCCAGGCAAACAGGATAAATACTGTCATCTGGTGGTAACCAAAGCAATCACCACTGAATTGTTATTGTCTTTTGCAAATTAAGGGAACATAGGCCACTGCACTCTCTACACACTTTTAATGGTCTGCTTTTCCCAGAGCAGAGGGAGAAATGTCTTCATCTCAATTTTTTAAATATAGGCCACGAATACATCCCTTTAATTTGAAAACATAAAAAAAATTATTTGGAGAAAAACTCCCATCTAGCGGGACTAGTGTCAGTTAGAAGCACTTACAGCTTACAGAGAGAGAGGGAGCACTGAGAAGCATATCAAAGAGGGCTGTCAGTGTATATGACAGGGCCTGGGAGAGTTATATGTGTATCACAAGCTGAGCGGGCTGACAGCAGTCCCCGGGCCAGGCTCTGTTGTACAGAGGCCCCTGCAGAGAGACGGTAGGGGGGAGACAGGACAGGCCCTACTGCCGGGCCCCACACCCGCTGAGCCAACTCCAGGTGAGGGGGCACAGCCACTCTAGTGTGCCACGGGCAACACACGCACACATAAGCTTACACACACACACACACACACACAAAAACACACACACTCAAAGAGCACCAGCTTCCCCACTGCACCACAAATATACTTTAGCCTAAATATGAAGCAATGCTTCTTTTCAGAATCAGAATCAGAATATCCATAATAGAACCTATATGTTTTGTTCTGCTTTGCTGTTATACCATCTTCAAATCATAAAATCTTTCTGCTTTGCATAGTATATAACATCTACTGGCATGAAAGTTGTAACCCAATGTGTTTGTCCAATGTCAACATAACATCTCAAAGGTCTTCATGGTAGTTTGACCTGCTAACAACCATAAACAATATATCCTTTACAGGGGGGAAGTGTGTTGATCTATCCAGGAACCCAGTTGAATTAGATATGGCTGTGGGGTGGGTACGTCCCAGTTTCAGGTTGATACATCGAATGAATTCACTAACCCCTCCTGGACTGTCTAGGGATCCTGTCTGGGTTTCAGATCAAATAGGCACTATTCGCCAAATCTCTCAGCAGATGACTACCTACCCCTGTGGAGAATCTGTCCTGTAGAGAAAACTGGCCTTGCATCCCAAATGGCACCCTGTTCCCTACATAGAGCACTACTTTTGAGTTTTAGTGAGTTCTGAGAAATTTCTATAAAGTTAAAGATCCTTTACTGCATTTCTATACAATTTAAAAACTCCAAAATGCTATTTGGAGAAGCTGTAAGCTTGATTCAACACAGTCAATCTACAAACACATAGCCAATAAGCTATACAATTAACAGCTATACATTCGTTCACATCAACGCAGCACTGGGATTAAAAACTATAATTTAATACTTACAGAGGGATCTGTTAGCAGAAAAAGTATTTTATTAACAAAAGGTAACCAAAAAATTTGCTTTACAGAATTTTTGTTGTCGCAGTTTGACAGCAATTTTCTTGCCATTCGACACATTTTGCCATGGGGTAGGGAGAAATTGCCATGGCGCCTAGTGGCAGCCTAGGCAGAGAGTCAATTCTGTACATATTTAATCATATTTAATAGTTTTTATATAAATAGTTTGATAAATGGTTTATTTTTCAATAGCTAAATGAGTGCAGATCAAGTCTTGATATCAGGAATTGGATTCCTGCCTGTAAATTGATGAAAATCAGTGTCGTCAACAAGCTAGCTAATGCTAGCTAGAAGGTGTATGTTTTCATTTGAATTACACCTACTGACTTTTATTTTTTTTCTCACCAACGGTGACCCAAGAGGAGGCTATGCATCTTCTGAAGTACGGAGTGAGCTGTAGTATGTGGTGAGCTAAAACTTCATCAGAGTCCCAATACAGAGAATCTGCAGACGGTCGGAGACGACCAGATGACATCAGGCTGCCTGCCTACCTGCTCTTGGACATGCTGACCTGACCAACACCTCCGCTGACCATCTAGTTATGAGCTTCCAGATCCTCTCATGATGGAGGCTTCTAGAAGCACTCAAACAGACTTGATCTAGATGATCGAGCTACTGCTGTAGCCTATATTTCATGACTTCTTGTTGTTTATTTTGCTTAGCATGTGCTTTGAGATTCTGTATGCCATGAAAAGTGCTATAAACGTTTAATAATAAATTATTAATTCATTTGAAAACAAATTTCCTGTAATTCCAGAATTTTTTCTCCATGATTTATGCCATGTTAATATATCTCAGTGAGAGTGAATAAGAAATTCAAAGGGGGCTCCCTGGAGGTCAGTGCCCCTGGGCATGTGCCCTGCGTGCCCGGTCGATAATTTGGTCATGATTGCTACAAGTTTAGATAGACTCATTTTCGGAATGACACTACTTGTGTTTTCTACTATTGTAACTCTCAACAGTAAGTCGAGACCCCGAGTGAGTTCCTAAACATTTTTTTTACTAGATCCGTATCTTTCTCTCCTTATATGTAACTGAAATGTCCTGTGAAATGTCCTGTGTACTGTACATAAACAGGTACAAAATCATATCACACTCACAATTATTAGAACTAGCACAGTAAGGCTCTGGATCACACTGACATGTTAACATGCGGTTGGCTTTGACTCCACTTGAGGTGGATGGAGAATAATATTGTACCATACTACGTACAGCCCAACTGTCAAGTGTTGGGTTAAGTTGGCCCTCAGGGCACTGTATCAGGACCTGTGTTGTTTTCTAACTGCTAATGTATGAGAGAAGGGTGTGATGCAGAGGGGGGAGAGAGAGGCAGAGGAGAGAGAGAGGCAGAGGAAAGAGAGACAGGGGCAGAGGAGAGAGAGAGGTAGAGGAAAGAGAGACAGGGGCAGAGGAGAGAGAGAGGCAGAGGAAAGAGAGAGGCTGAGGAGAGAGAGAGAGAGATTTGTGTTGGCAGAGAGCGGTTGTCTATTGGAGTCCTTCAGTCAGCTCTGGGTGGAAATGAAAAGGGTTGACGCCTCGCCAATTATTCTGACTGAGTGGAGGAGGAGACATTAAGAGGGGAAACGTAGCCGTGGCGTGTGGCGCTGGATCGCTGCCCTGTCGGGAGAGACGCAACGCTCTCAGAACGAGGGCTGAATCCGGCCTGAAAATTGGCCTCACTCCCAGAAATGTCCCCAGTGCAAAAGGTTAACTGTCAGTCCCCTGCTAGGTATAAATAGAAGACTGCTCTCCAGAAAGGCGTGTCAGGAGGGGGGAGCAGATTGGGGAGGGGGTGCTCCCCCTCTTATGATAGTGATCCTAGTGATCCTAGTGATCCTAGTGACAGGCAGGGGTATATAAGTTCAGCGAGGGGGAGGGTTGACAGGGAGTGAGAGAAAAGGGGGAAAAAGCTGAGTACATTATAATGGTAGTCGAGACTGTGACAGGGGCCTCAGACAAAAGACTGTCCTGCTCTATTCAGCTTCCCCTGCCGCAGACACAACAATAACAATCCGGGCTAATCGAGCTTCCAATAGAGCTGCGCTGATGGCCCAGCACTTTTGGAAACCATTGTTTTGTGGAAGCCATCTTGACACATAGTAATTAAGTGGCAGGAATAATTATTGTCATCCAGTCTTGTAAACAAACGTGGAGTTCAATGCCAGATTGAGTTAGAATGGAAGAGAAGAAATACATTCTCTGAATGAAAACGAACAAAGTATTCTTCTTCCTCTATAATACTACAGTTTGTCCTTATAATACTCTAACTATGCTATAGTCTGTCCCTTTAATACTTCTTGCCCTTGCACCAACAGAGTTAGAGATGACTCACTGGGTTACTCAGGAACTGTTATTACACTTAAGCATCAGCTTAGCAAGTAAAGGTTGAAAGGCAGCACCATAGGAGCTATTCGTAATATGTGTCCCAAATGACACCCTATTCCCTATATAGTGCACTACATAACACAGGGATGGGCATCTTTGAGGGGTGGGGGCCACAAAAATGATTTTAAGCCCTACTCTTCCCAGGCCCGATTGCTTCTGCCATATTAAGATAAAGAGATGGCTGCCTTTTTACGGACTCCTAACCAATTGTGCTGTTGTGTGTGTTTTTCGCGTTATTTGTAACTTAGTTTGTACATAATGTTTCTGCCACCGTCTTGTGGTGGAATATTCTATTCAAGTGTGAGAGACTTTGTCATTTCTTCAAACAATCATCTTTATTCAATATCGATTAATTATTGCAATAATGAGACTAGTCAACCCAACACTCTTGACTGTTGGGCCGAGTAACCTAACCTTCACAGACAATGCGGTTTCTTATAGAGCTGACACAAAGAATGCTTAGTCATGGCTGGTTCCACCCCTCCCATGGCAGATGGGGGGCACCATATGCCACTTTGGGTTTATCCTGTGGTCATCTGCACGGGGGAGGGGGGGTGTTGTCTTAACACCACCCTGGCTTAGTCTCCCAGATGCAAGGATAATTTTGAGACAATGAGGGATTGTTCTAAACTCATCCAGGCTATCTCTATCCCGGTTACACCCACCACATCTTGTCTATGTAATGTAGTCTTTGACTAATTTGTCAGCTCAAGCCATCTCTAGTGACCATACACCCAGATTAGCTGCAGGGAACTAGAGTGGAGACCATAAAAACACAGCATTAGTAGGACAGAAATGTCTTACTTATAGTTAAATATTAATTGTTAACCATTAATATCAAATAAATCAGGTAAAAATGTAAAAATCACAGTCTCTTATGACCGAAAACAGCCTCTGGATATCAGGACAGCAACTACTCATCTCGAACGGGACGAAGATTTTCTCTTTAACGAGTCGGACGCGAAGGATTTACTTCAGACACCCGACAAGACCCAAATCCCTGTCATTCGCATGAAGAAGAGACAGAGACATTGGGGACGTAGGTCGGGGTGCCTTGTAAGGATCCGACGGCAAATGAGTAATCCCCCTCTACCATCAGTCCTATTAGCCAACGTGCAATCATTGGATAACAAAATGGATGAGCTCTGATCAAGACTATCCTACCAACCGGACATTAAAAACTGTAATATCTTATGTTTCACCGAGTCGTGGCTGAACGACGACATGGATAACATACATCTGGCTGGGTTTTCGGTCCATCGGCAAGATAGAACAGCTGCCTCCGGTAAGACAAGGGGTAGTGGTCTGTGTCTATTTGTAAATAACAGCTGCTGGCTCACGAAATCTAATATTAAGGAAGTCTTGAGGTTTTGCTCGCCTGAGGTAGAGTATCTCATGATAAACTGTAGACCACACTATTTACCAAGAGAGTTTATCTATATTCCAGGTTCCACCTGTCACTAGAGGGTGGCAGAGACCGCCCTAGAGACATTAATGACACTCAGGTGTGTCCTATTACTCATTATGATTTCCCTGTTAAGAGGTGCATTTTCTGGTTTCCTTTGCAGAAGCTTGAATTGTTTACCGTGTGCGTTTGTTTCCTGAGTGAGTTTTCCAGACTTAATGTTTGTTGTTTTTCGAGTGTACTGTGATCCTTTGGCTACCGTTTCTCAGTAAAGTATTTATGTTTATCCTTAACCGCTGATTCATTGTCTGGTCTCGTCTCTGCACCTGGGTCCAACCTCACCACGTCCCAGCAAGCTTCTGCCTAAACATGAACCCAACAGAGATCACCCAGATCAAGAACGTTGTAACCCACCAAGGAGCACTGCTGCGATGGCAGCAAGAACAACTCTCCCAAATATTAGAGACCCTTCGGGCACTTACCGACTCCCTCCAACCACAGTCCAACCTCAACCCAGGAGGAGCCCATGTCCAAATCTCATACAGACGACACGGAACCTGCACCGGGAACCCAAGATCCCAGCCCCTGAGCATTATGACGGCCACCCGGGAGGATGTAAAGGGTTCCTCACTCAGTGCTCTCTGGTGTTCGAGGTACAAAAACAAAAAAATCAGAGGGGGGAAATTGATCCACAGGCCTACAAAAGAGGGACAGGCCACCAGTTGCCCATCCCTAATATAGGGTACCCTTTTGGACACAGACTATCTCCACTATACCTTCTGTATTTTCCAAGACAGAGTAAAACAACTTAGTGATCAAAATTCAGAATAAAATAGCATCTATATTTTTGTCTCATTTGCATACCTTTTATGTTTGTATCAATTACATTTTCAGATGGTGCAACTCTCATACAAACACTTCATGCATTGGGCTCAAAATGTGCACACAAATCTTGTATCTGTATGGTTTCATTCTGCTAAGATGTGTGGCAGAACTATGTAGACTCAATGTAGATACACACACACGTCATTAGGAGTTCCTTTTTATTTTCCACTTGGATTCAAGGTAATAAAAATGCTACACAGCTGAAAACACACTCACACTCTCTACACATTGAAATAATAGGCGTTTCAAACACCCCAATAATAAAGCTTCCTTTTCTCCCAGCAGCACACCTGGACCGCATCCAAAATGGAACCCTATATAGTGCACTACTTTTGACCAGGGCCCCTGGTCAAAAGTAGTCCACTATATAGAGAATAGGGGTGCCATTTGGGACAAACACCTGAAATTGAGCAAAGATTCACACCGAACCAGGCGTACCAACCAATCCCGCTGTGATCTATACATAACAAAATAAAAATATAATCTGAATTCCCACTTACTAATGTTTTAACTACTAGGAGAATTTACAAACAGTTTGACACAATGTTTTTTTTCCTTCTCCTCATGGTGAGAATAGTCATTGGTATACAGTTGAAGAATGCAAGTAATCTTAGACAATTTTTGTTTTTACAAAAGCCGCTGTTATTGCTTATTTGATGCTCCTTTTCTACACTGCATTTAATTCCATGGAGTCTCACCTCTTAACCACTGCCAGAAATAATAAATAAGAAGAAGTCAGCTCAGGTATATGTGATTGCACTTTTATTCCTTTAGCCCCCCAACTATTGAACTGAATTGGTATAGTGTGGTAATACCTGTCTGATTATATAGGGAAGTGACTATACATGAAAGCAATATATAATTATGTACAAGTAATAAAATTGAACTGGTATAGTAGTGACAAAAGCACTCAATTCTATAATACAAAGGCAATCACAGATTGCAAATCCCCAGGCCATAGTAAAAAGGTCCTGTCTCCTCCTCTTAATGTATGACCATAAACTTTAATGCCAAGTCTGGAAAATTCTAAATAGGAAATCAGCCATTCATTTGAGGGGTCATAGATCACCTCCAGGTTGCACACCATATCCACAAAGTCAGCCAAGAGGTGAGCTTTCACACCCGATTACATTCAGGTGCCTTTTTGTCATTACTGATTTCACTGAAACCATGAATATGCTTACTTATTGTAGCATCATGGTACATTCTTTCAAAACATGGTCACGTCATCTGTGATCTCATGTATATTTGGTTTGGGGTTATAGGTGTTGGCATTCTAATTTCTCAGATAACTATTTTTCTCGGTGACATACTGTTGGTCGCCGTCTCTGTGAGTGTCAGACATTTTTTGCACAGCTCTGAAACGTTTCCCTTTTACGGTAATTTTGTACTCAGCCATAACAAAAAAGCAAACATTGTAGTACCACCTTTTCCCCTCGTCTTTTCTGTTAAGACCTGCACAAATCCACACGCACACGTGCACACACCTGCAAAAAGCTAATAGTTCACTCTTACAATGTAAAACTGAAACCAGGTAACTTTTCATTTCGAAGAACTGGGAGGGTAAATACTGTCCTGCTATAGTGAAGGAGGAGCTAGTGGCTAGAAGCTAGCCTAATGCTATATGGACCCAAACAGGGCTAGCCTAGCGGCTAACTGCTAGCACAATGCTATTTGGACCCAAACAGGTATAGCCTAGCGGCTAACTGCTAACCTAATGCTATATGGACCAAAACAGGGACCGCCTAGCAGCTAACTACTAGCACAATGTTATTTGGAACCAAACAGGTATAGCCTAGTGTCTAACTGCTAGCCTAATGGTATATGAACCCTAACAGGGATAACTTTGTGACTAGCTTCTGGAATAATGCTATATGGATCCTAATAGGGATAGCATAGCTGCAACTGCTAGCCTAATACTGTAAGTTATTTTGGCCACCAAGAGGTGCAGAAGTCATGGCACGTTAGGTCAAGGGTGTTCTGGCTAGCTCTTTGTTATAACACACAGAAAAGTAGTAAAAAAATAATAACAGTCTCTTTTCTTTCAAACTCTCTCCCCATGACGGCAGACTTGGTTCCGTTACGCCTGTTCTCCATATTGTCAGTCTTCCTTCTTTCCCCTCTTCAGCGGATCTCTGTTCAGTCGTTGTGGAGTTTCTCAACACCACCCTGAAGGGAGAGAGAGAGAGAGGAAAGCCCATGTTCATATATCATGCTCAACATCTGAATCAATATCAGCAAACAACAGACATCTTCCTACAGTGGTAACATCCACAACGGGGATTGGAGAAGACCATTATTGACGACTTTAACCTAAGGCTGAGTTCTACAGTTCTTGAAAGTAGACTACAGGGCTATTATACAGTGGATCATGGTTTCCTATGTATAGGTACAACTGTGAGAAGATTATCTGAAGTTGGGGTTACAGTAAAATGTGATACCCCTTCCTCAAGGCCTCTCTCTTAACCCCCCCTAAACGGTATACGTGTCTAGAGAGTTCTCCCTCTCACTTTTCCCCCATTTCTCCTGATTTAGAACCTCCCTTCAGAGCCCCAAGTCACATGTTAAGCATATGTAGAACATACCAGAAAATTATGTACGTCCCAGAACTTAGAGCAGGGGCTCAGTTCATTTATTTGGTCTTATACAGGAATTGTTATTGCATTCAAGAGCGCTAAAGACAACATTAAACCAACATTTACAGACAAAATTACGTACATGACAACAACCACATAAAACAGAGAGATAAATCTACCTAACCAGTTATATAATTGTCTCCATAAGTTATAGGCTAGTGACGAAGGATTAAAGGAAAAGCGCTTTCAATACTGTTAGGGAATTATTTCAGTCATTTCAAACTTCTAGAAGCACAAAAAAACACAAATCAGCCAGAAAACAAAAAAACTTGAGTTAGCTTCTCAACAGTTCAATTGCTGGCCTGATTTGATACTGTACTACAACTAGTGAACGGTGATACAAAAGTATAATGAACAAAAGCTCACTAAAAATGCCATCTAGCTGTGTAAGTCCTAACCGCGACTCTTTCTTAAATGGCCCCTCTGCGGGATCGGTGTCCCCCCCGCGGGACGATTGAGCTAACATGCGCTAATGTGATTAGCATGAGGTTGTAAGTAACAAGAACATTTCCCAGGACATAGACATATCTGATATGGGCAGAAAGCTTACATTCTTGTTAATCTATTGCAGTCTATTATACCATGCTATTGTTTGAGGAGAATGCACAGTTATGAATTTGAAAATGTATCAATAAACCAATTAGACACATTTGGGCAGACTTGATACAACATATTGAACAGAAATGCAATGGTTCATTGGATCAGTCTAAAACTTTTCACATACACTGCTGCCATCTAGTGGCCAACATCTAAATTGTGCCTAAACTGGAATAATACATTGTGGCCTTTCTCTTGCATTTCAAAGATGATCAGCTATCAGCTACAATAATAATGGTCATATTCATTTGTGCACACTGTAGCAAAATGTTTAATATTGGACAATTTGCAGTCCCTCACTGTTTCAGTCCATTTTCTTTCTAGTGAATGAAACCCAGTTGACTGAACTCTAGTGCTAACGTGTTCCTGCCACACACAAGCTGGCTGCTTCGTTGAGAAACACAAGATGCAAGTTTGAAAACAATTAAAAGGCAACTCCAAAAGACTGAATGAAAGGTAAACAGACTTAATCCATCTTGGAGAGAGAGAGAGAGTGAAACAGAATGAGAGAGCAAGCAAGGGCTTGTGCCAACTGCCAACATTTCAAACACCATCAATGAAAAACAACAAGCAGGAAATGACCCTTTGGTACATTTGGCTCTAGGACTCGCTACTGCGAAAAACAAAAACCACATGCTGTTTTCACACTTTAATTGAGTCAAACTGTATAATGGACGTGACTGTGAAGAACTGTACACAGAATAAGGATAGACTTCGGGCATACACCTGATGAAGGCATTATAGCCGACATTGTGTTGTGTCAGGCTTTTTCTCTCACAAAAGTTCGTACCGCACGAACATGTCAATGCGCTGTGTCAATGTGTTCCTGTGCTTACAAACCAGCAGAATTTGACTAAGAAAATAGGGGACAGTCCGTGGGGCGACGCACAATTGGCCTAGCGTCGTCCGGGTTAGGGAGGGTTTGGCCGGTAGGGATATCCTTGTCTCATCGCGCACTAGCGACTCCTGTGGCGGGCCGGGTGCAGTGCGCGCTAACCAGGTCGCCAGGTGCACAGTGTTTCCACCCACACATTGGTGCGGCTGGCTTCCGGGTTGGAGATGCGCTGTGTTAAGAAGCAGTGTGGCTTGGTTGGGTTGTGTTATGGAGGACACATGGCTTTCGACCTTCGTCTCTCCCGAGCCCGTACGGGAGTTGTAGCGATGAGACAAGATAGTAACTACTAACAATTGGATACCACAAAATTGGGGAGAAAAGGGGGTAAAATTAAAAATAAATAAAAATAATAAAATAGGGGACAGGACTTACCATGGCTAGCTGGCGTCCTATGTTCCCCACAGTCACTCCTCCTGAGAAGAATATGCATGGAAGCCAAGAGCGCACATACAGAAAGTCTGGATACGTGTATCTACAAGAGAGGGAGAAAAATACAACCGATTAAATTAAATATCTGCCCCAATAGTCAAATCTAGCCCCAAATAAGACACATAGAGACTAGTCTTAAAACAGGAATGGCAACTTAAACACAGTTTCAAAGACAGATCTCGAAAGGGGGGTAGGCAGCATTATTAAAGTTTAATGCGGAAATATAAAATCCTCTCCATCTCAATTTCATCTCGCTCTTCCCTTCAGTCAACAGGAGCCGCAAGGCCTTTTGAACACAGCTCTTTGTAAGCCCCTCACTGAAGCAACAGTGCTCCCTCTCCCCATGATGTTTTTGAGGAGGTGCCACAGAGGCAGGGTAGGAGGGCCAATAATTGGGTGTAGAGGCATGGGGGAATCCGTATCACCAAAATATAATTGCTTTCATTTTCATGCCTCATCTGTCAGAGCCTCTTTGATGGAATCAGGTGACTGAGACCAGTGCCAGAACACACACTTTAATAATACATCAATCACAAAGGAGATATTTTCTCAAAAAGACACCTATGTCTTATTTGATTCACTGGCTGTACTAAAACTTTAAAGGTAAGTAATGATACCATAATATCCACCAACATATAATATCATAATATGGTCCTGTGCAGCTCAGTTGGGAGAGCATGCCACTTGCAACGTCAGGAATATGGGTTCTATTCCCGCTGAGGCCATTTTTTTTTTTTTGACTTGCAGTACTGTAAGTCACTTTGGATAAAAACTTCTCCTAAATGGCATATCTTATTAAAATAATATATCTTGTGAATGCATTTTTGACAGTTTGTCAGCACGGTTAACCCCAATTAGTTGTCATTACGCCTCCAATATAATCTCAGTGTGCTTTGCATTTGAGTGAATGGTAGAGTTACCACCCATGACTATTTGTTAGTGACAGAGACATTTGTTCATTTTCAGTCCTTTGGCCTTCACCAAGAGAGTTCCTAGGTGAATATTATAATTAAAAAACTCTTTATGACATTACATTTCTCATAAGGCCTCGCTTTACCCTAAAACAGTGGCCTGAAACTCATGGTTTACAGGCCACATCAGGCCTTCATGTAGGGTAGCAACATTTTATTAACTTTCCCCAAATTCCCAGATTTAAAAACATTCTTGGTTGGAGGATTTCCAGGAATCTTCCAACCAGGATTTCTTTTGCAACCCTACCTGCAAGTCACATTTTGTTGGCTTGCGAAGTGATGTGTAATTGAAAAAGAAACAGTTGAAAAATATATGGCCCATGGAAATCATAAGAGGGTAGTTTACAGAGATAGGTGGGATGGACTGAGAGTAGCTGAGGGATGGGTTTAAAAGCTCATGTTCTATAATAGTTATGACTGAAAACACTATGTATAATGTGTAAGTACTATCTATCCAGAGGTAATGTATATCAAATTACTTTATTCTTGCTATGTAACTACTGTAGTAGAAAAATAAAAGTGCAATGTATGTCAAATGTGTGTATAAATACAACAAAAGAAAAAGCTGTAAAATGTTTGTTTTTTTTGTCCTCCGAAGAGGGGTGGATGGGCCAATTAAAAAAAAAATATATATATTACAAAAAAAAAAGTGAGGTGTAATTCCTATTGGAATCCAGCAAGACTTAGAATATCCAACAGTCAAAATTTTTATTCACCCATAACCTGCATACATAATAACTGCCAGGGTTAGGAGTGAGGACACTACCTAACAGGCTGACTACACCGCTCGCGTGCACGAACGTTGCAAAATAAATTTTGAAATCTATATTATTCAAATATTGCGCGTGCCAAGGGCTAAAATAGAAGTCAGTTCTATTTCTGACACAGATCGTGCTGCAAGTCCTGTCTCTCCCATCTCCTCATTGGTTTATAGAAGCAGGTACCCACGTGCCATCTCCTCATTTGTTATACCCACGTGGGTGACTGAAAGATGAACGAGGTCGGTGGCGGGAATGCACCAAATTTATGAAAGTTGCCAATCGCAATATAAAGTCAAGAGAAGAAAAAGCCTAGAAGGAGAAGAGATTAATAGAAACGATTCGGTTGACCATTTTATGTGGGGATTAATTGTCGGAGTAGAGGACCTTGTGCATTTCATGTAAAATAACAACTCAATGTTTATATCCTAGGACAAATTAGCTAGCAACAGCAAGCTAGCTAAATAGGACAAATTACCTAGCAAGTGCAAGCTAGCTAAATAGGACAAATTACCTAGCAACAGCAAGCTAGCTAAATAGGACAAATTACCTAGCAAGTGCAAGCTAACTAGCTAAATTTCCATGAAGGTTTAATGCTTTTTGACCTGTCCCCATATTAATGTAATTGGTTCAGAGTTTGTTCTGATATTTTAACCTGCGTGTCGTGATCGCGCAGACAGTTTGGGTTCCGTGTAAGCCATTTAAACCAGAACAACCATTTCAGCAACGGGTGCAAAAAATCGAACTCAATGATTGGATTAATTAAGAAAAATGTATGATATTTATCTTTGTGTAGCAGAAGATTAATCAAATCAAAATCAACCTGTAGTAGACCATGCTGGGTAAAAAGTTAATTTATCATAAAAATTTTTAAAAATTTTTTTTTTTTAAGTGACTTGTCACTTAGTTTTGAGTCAGTACCACAAACATTTGAAGTGATAATTACTTTTAATTGACTTTTAGTTCAACTTACTAGAAGTAGTTGAGTTCAAAATGCCTTGGGGTTTACAGCGTGGGGTTAAACTTCTCAGTGTGACGTGGTCAAATAAAAGCAGGACTTGACTTACTGATAGACGCCGTTGTAGACCAGCAGCTGTGTGATAACGGTGGCAAGGAATGCCGTCCCGATGCCCAGGCCGAAGCCACTCCTCGAGCGATCAAACATCCACCACAGTCCCAGGGACAGGGCAGCCAGGGTCAGGGACAGCTGGGCATTATTGGCAAAGTGTAGTTTCTGTGAAATGGAGCAGTTAAGGACAAGGACAGTATTTGCTTGCGTAGGCTCGAATCCGGGCCTACTAACCCTTTGACACAACCTTTCACCATCTTTCCTACGGTCATCCTTTCTAAGTATCTCTTCAGTAAAAAAAAAAATTCCCTTCAAATGTTTAAAAAATATAGTATTTGTTTGAATGTTACATCAAAGCATTACAGTGTGGGTGGCACAAGCAGTGTATATGTTTAAAGCAACTATAGGTTCCATACATACTTGGAAAGTATGTCAAGGAATCAAAACAAGCAGGAATGCAGTGGGGAATTCAACCCAGGGGCCCTCGGGGCTGTAAAAGTAGCAAAATGACAATATATCAAACTAATCACAGAATGTTACTCAATTTTGAATATGTTACACATTTAGTAGACCCTCATCCTTGTTTATGCTCTGGATGTGATAAAATTACTTTGGTGTAAATATGCATCCGTCCTTTTCTAGATTGGAGGTAGCCAACATGAGCGTGTGCACATTGTGAAGTTGTTGATGTTTAGAAAGGATACAGCACTGGCATGGTTGATGCCAACGAACACTGCGATGCATCTCATGACACTAGCCCATTCCCTCTTGAACTTGTGGGGCTCTCCTAGATGGCTGTCGATGCAGGGGTATAGCAGGCCAACAACAGCTGCGGAAAAGACAGGCGAGTTAGTACCTCACTGAATTGCATACATACAAATTAAATTGACTCATGTTGTTCTATGGTCTTGAAAATGGTGCATTTCTTTGAGTTTCAATTTGGGATCAAAATAGACAGAAATTAAAACAAACGACAAGATTGCTTTCTACTTTCAGGCACATGATCATTTCTCGCCTATCAGTCCTTGCACAAACATGTTTGTAACCTACTGTGAAAAGGCAAGTATCGAACATTGTATCACTAAAATAAAAACGTTAGATCATTGTCTCCCAATTGTATTGTAACATTCGTATTTATTTTTTGGTGTGATTCACTGTAGCCTACTTCTCAACAACATGGGGGAGGGTTTGGTGGTGAAAATTATTTATTTAATTCTGACTGCACACGACTTCCTTGTTTCTCTTTTTCTGTAGTGGCATGTTCGAGGCAGCAGCCAATTATGGACCACCTCCACAGCTCGCCCGTTATGAAAGCAGCCAATGAAAAAGAAGCACAACCCTGATGACCATCCATGTCCGGCTGTTTCTAGTGAAGCCTATTGGAATATTGGAGGGCAATATAAATACGAATGTATGTTTTCACCAGACAAAAACGCTTACCATTATGAGCTCATGGCTGAGAGAACACTTACACAAATCATATATAGAACAATAACAATGATGGAATATACGGTAAATGATTATGTAGCCCAGGCTGTAGTTAGCTGCCTGCATATAATGGCATCATGAAACACACAAGAAGACTATCCCCACCCAATTCACATAAGTGTATCAAAATTAAAAGTACATATAGCAACCTCATTCATTCATACAGAATGATTAAGTCAGGGTATAGGTTTAAAAAAGTGACAACTCACCAGCTGCCGTGCCGCAGCAAGGGGGAATCCACCACGCGGATGAAAACAAAGTTGCCATCACCTCTTCGGGAAACAAAGTCACATTTCTTTGTAACTGCAGCAAGTTGAGCACCAACGCAAGAACTACTCCCACGGTGAAAAGGACGAGACCCCGTCTGATCAAGTTTGCCGCTCGCACACTGTGCAGCGAGCCATATGCATTGCTGAGCACTGTTGTGACAATGGACATCATTTCTTCAGCTCTCGATGCGACCCAGTTTCCCGCAGATAAATTCTTTGATTCCACCCTCGATGCGCAGGAGCGACTCCAACAGTGTTCTTCTAGCCTTGGCATTTGGCACTTCGAGTGCTGGAAAACAACAAAGATGCGTTAAGAAGAATGAATTGATGTCTTCCTACCTTGGATGTCCAGACGTTCTAAGTGTATGATCTAGCGAGAACCGACTATGTTCATTCGCACCTCGACAATGATGAAGCTGTGAGTTGTGCTGCTCTCTTACTGCTCAAACTGTTATCACGTCGTTAGGTCACATCATAGTTTGGGGGAGAGAGAGAGAGAGGCAGAAAAAAGGCTGCTATTTCATTCCTGAGCGCAGACCTCATACCAGAGACAGGCTTCCTCTGCAGAAAACAGTCACAGCTGTGTCGGGTGAGTCGCGTCGGCCAATGGGAGCTAGGCGAACGATATGACGCGACGCCACCCCACCGCCCTATCGTTCAGGACAGACGACGTCACACGAGTCTGGCGCACGTTCATGCAGTCTGTCTGCATTCGTGGAAGGTCTGAGTAGGATACGCAAACCAGTGACCACTTAAAATAAACTGAGCGAACTTCCAATTGAAAACTAAAACTTATTCAAAGGGTCATTCAGATGCAGCAAGGCATACATTTACATTTGTCTACTGTAGGCCTATTATCTTACCAATAAAAATGCCAGATCAGCAGTGCTATCCTGGGCCCATAACATTAACTTTGTCCAACCCAAATATTTTAAATAGCTTATTGACTACTCGTTTTTGAGCAATTTTATATGTTTCAACAGGCAGGCCTAGTTTGATAGTTCTTAAAGAACATACCCAACATAAACTATTTAATTCTGGCAGGTGCCACTCAAGCAGACACCTTCCAGGCAGGTTGGTGAAAACTGAGTCAACAGGACAGCTTCAGCCAATGACTCTCGACCCAGCCCAGCTAAAGGCCATCGATAACATCACCAGAGGGAGTCAATGACTGGATAACTCCCAGGTCTCTAGATACTGAAACTGACAACAACAAGGAAACATGTTTTGCTGGTGTGATGTGGCCCAGTATTCTGAGTGGTTACACAATCCACATGCATCAGGTGATGTGTAGATAAACAAATACTGTATGGCACACCGGCATCATTCGATACATTTAGGCTACATGCATGCACGCACGCGCACAGACTTCATTATGCTTCAAAGGGGTTGGGTTAAATGCGGAAGACACATTTCAGTTGAAGGCATTCTTGAGATGTAATGCCAAATGCAGTATGAAAGCAGTTTCAAAAGGGGAAAGGGACCCAACAGAAAGATCAGCCTACACCAAAATCCAGAGGCAGTGAGTTTAAATTTCAGGTGGGGTCATATTGAAAAGTCAGCATTAAGTGTTCATGTCAAATGTAATTAAATATGTTTAGACTATTTTAGTTTCACAGCGTACCACTTACCTTAAAACACCCATACCACTCCATTACTTCCCTTCCCCCCCAAAAAACTCTCAAATGTGGAATTACATTTCCACATGTGAAAATCAAATTAGCGCTTTCACATGTGAAAAACGTTCACATCTGGAAATCTAACTCTCACATGTGGAAATGCATTTTCACATGGTCTAACTAACATGTGGAATTGCATTTTCACATGTGAAAAACATTCACGTGAAAATCAAATGTGCAGTTTTTCAAATGTTGTCACGTGTAGTTTCATGGTATCACTTGTTGAAATGTTGCATCCCCATGTCACATTTATTTCACATGTTCAACGTTTTCAAATGTGTAGTTTCATGTTAACACATTTTATTAATTTTATTTCACCTTTATTTAACTAGGTAGGCCAGTTGAGAACAAGTTCTCATTTACAACTACGACCTGGCCAAGATAAAGAAAAGCAGTGCGACAAAAACAACAGAGTTACACAAACAAACGTACAGTCAATAAAAAAGATATATGTACAGTGTGTGCAAATATAGAAGAGTAGGGAGGTAAGGCAATAAATAGGCCATAGAGGTGAAATAATTACAATTTAGCATTAACACTGGAGTGATAGAAGTGCAGGTGATGATGTGCAAGTAGAGATACTGGGGTGCAAAAGAGCAAGAGGATAAATAACAATATGGGGATGAGGTAGTAGGGTGTGCTATTTACAGATTGGCTGTGTACAGGTACAGTGATCGGTAAGCTGCTCTGACAGCTGATGCTTAAAGTTAGAGAGGGAGATACAAGACTCCAGCTTCAGAGATTTTTGCAATTCGTTCCAGTCGTTGGCAGCAGAGAACTAGAAGGAAAGGCGGCCGAAGGAAGTGTTGGCTTTGGGGATGACCAGTGAAATATACCTGCTGGAACGCGTGCTACGGGTGGGTGTTGCTAGGGTGACCAGTGAGCTGAGATAAGGCGGGGCTTTACCTAGCAAAGACTTGTAGATGACCTGGAGCCAGTGGGTTTGGCGACGAACATGTAGTGAGGGCCAGCCAACGAGAGCATAGAGGTCGCAGTGGTGGGTAGTATATGGGGCGTTGGTGACAAAACGGATGGCACTGTGATAGACTACATCCAGTTTGCTGAGTAGAGTGTTGGAGGCTATTTTGTAAATTACATCGCTGAAGTCAAGGATCGGTAGGATAGTCCGTTTTACGAGGCTATGTTTGGCAGCATGAGTGAAGGAGGCTTTGTTGCGAAATAGGAAGCCAATTCTAGATTTAATTTTGGATTGGAGATGCTTAATGTG